>NC_092414.1:86522943-86825253 GCF_040894005.1 Engystomops pustulosus | reverse complement strand
TCGTAGTACAAATCATATTTTGTTTGCTTTTTATTCTTCAGGCTGCCTTTTATAGAAACACAAAACTCTTTAATAGATAGATGGACACATACATAACAACTGTGTTATCTGTGATGTTTAGTTTGTGTATATGACAATGGGAGAAGTTCTGGCTAATGAAAAGGGTCTAAATTTAACAAAATTAAGTGAAAACTTGTAGAAAAAAAGGTGTATGTTGGAATGTTTACACGTGTTAAATTTTTTTGTGGAATGACAGACAGAGGTATGCATAATGAAATAAGTTTTGAATAAAATTAAAGGGGTTTTCCCATGAAAGAAAATTCTCACATTTCCCCTAGTGATGTTAACACAATAAAGATCAGTATTAACCCCTTACTTTACAATTGTACTCAGTTTTATTGCTGTTTTAGCTCCTATCACTTCACATGCTGCTCAGTGTAATATTCCAGGGTGTGGGCGGGGCCTCTCTAGCAGACACATTACTGTATTATCCATCTAGTTCTGTGGGGTGACAATTTGGTTACATTATCAGGGTACAGGACTATATACACTTTAATCTGGCTTCTGTACTAACACACTGACAATAGAGAGAGATGAGACAGATCAGAGATGCATGAGATGATTACACAGAGGCTGATAGACCATTACACTGTTACAGTCTGGGCTCTGCTACATCGTTGGTTGATATCTTTGAAATGCTGCATTTTTGTTAGTAACTGTAAATTAGAGAATGTGTGTTATTTTGTTATCCTGAGTACATATAAGAAACTTGTCTTCGTGGGAATACCCCTTTAACTTTAAGATTGTGATACTAAATGGATTTTTTCAACTTTAAAGTATTTGTTTACCTGGATACTATGACTCAATATGACAGTTAGTAACAATTTGTTATTAATCATTTTTATTCCTTCTTTTCAACAGATATTAAAAAGCCTCCAGTAGCCCCTAAACCTAAAAATGCTGTGGGTTCAAAACCTATCCCACCACCTATTGCACCCAAGCCAGATATAGTCCAACCTAAAGTGGTACCAAAAAGATCAAAGCCAACAATTGCCCCGAAGCCAAAAGTTATTAAAAATGTATCTGAGGACAAATTGCATAATGCCATCAAATCAAGTACTGGAAACAAAGAGCGCAAAATCTCTGAAAACCTGTCCACCTGTAAAGTAGACGTGACAGCCAGTAATGAAAGCCCCACATATATCATCTCACCATGCTTGTGTAATAGCGATTGTAGTCACAAACATGAGAATGGGGAGTACTTGCAGAAAAATCATAAAGCAATAGAACAGCTAGAAAATTTAGAAAATAAAAAAATCTGTAGGCAACCTATTCCATGTGTAAGAACAAGACGAAAACCTTGTAGTCCACAGGCAAAACCTTCAAAAGTAATCCAAGCTAATGTAAAGGCCAGCATTACTGAAGTTAAGTTCAGTGATGTATTACCCCATAATATCAATGGTTATACCTGCAGGCAAGAAAATGCTGAAGAGGCGGTGGAGATTGCCAGCTGTAGTATTTCTGCATGTATAGCTGGTAACACAGAAAATCCTCAACCTGCTACTACTTTTACTAATGGTGCCTCTCCAATTCAACCCAAACCTGTAGATAATGTGAAAAAATGCAATGGTTTATTAGTTGACAATAAACCAATAAATACAGAAGAAAATGCAAAGCTCAGCCTTCTGTCACGGACTCCTCCTCCACATAAAAAACTCCCCATTCCAAAACCAAGGAGGCCACGCACACCGTGTTTAGTGCGACAAGACTGTGTAGATGGAACTGAAATTGGTGAGAACTGTGTTCAAAACGATACTGAACAGGTACAAAATGGAGTCAACTATGCCACAGTACTTAGGGACTCTTCTGATATGCCCGTTACAGACAGGGAAGACCATGCGGACTCCAAAAGTATGTATCCTAACAATCAAGATGGAGATCAGCATCGGAGTTTAGGCATTTCATTAATTCCAAATAATAATAGAGAAAGTATTGGGTCTTCTGTTGAAGAACTTCTAGAGTCTGAAGAAAACAGTAACTTTAAAAGGCATAGTACTTTATCCATGAGTTTGCCAAAGCAACTGAAACTGACGTATGAGCAGCAATTACGTGTAAACCGTACTGCTACAGAGAAAGAAGATGGACAAAGTGTAGGCTCACCAAGAGTTGCTCCTAAGAAGCCTCAAAGATACAGCTTACCTGCAGCTGGACTGCTCAAGAAAGCTGTTTCTGAGGAGAGACTCCTGGGTTCTAGTAATGAAGTCACTTTCCATGGTATTTCAGGGCAGGAAGGATACTCCAAACCATTACCAACATCTGAGAAACCAGTATGGAAGTTACAGCACCCAATTTTACCTTTCTTGGGTAACCCTGAGACGATAAAGACTTCTTCAAGTATCGAAGTGCCAAATCCCATTACCAAGCCCAGGGCTAAATCTTTATCTTCTGTTGATATGGACAGAATAGACAAACCCTTACCTGACAGCCCTAAAAAAAATTCCTTAAAGAAGTTGCTGAATCTAAAGTTATCTGTATGTATGATAAAAAGCGACTTTCAGAGGTTAATTTCTCGAGGCAATCTGCTGGCAGACAATGTGACTTCTGATATATTTTCTTGTACTGGTCACTCTACATCCCCCACTTTAGGTAAAAAGATGAAACCTGCAAAAGCACAGTCTACTGATTCGTTCAGTCCGTTATCGAAGAAAAGACAGAAAAACAAGAACGAGTTCAACATTGAAAACAGCCCAGCCTCAGTGTCTTTAGATGAGAACCTGCTTTCAACAGGTAGAACGCAGGTGGCATCTTCATTGGACAAATCCGATCCCGATATACCTGAATATGAAAATATTTGCCACTATGAAGAAATCCCAGAATATGAGAACCTGCCATTCACTCTGGTTTCAGATGTATCTGAATGTGATGGAACAATTTATGAAGTTGAGGACCCAAATGAAGCTAGTTCTGCATCTGTGAATGTCATCCACAGGTATGGGGCAAATAATATCAACTAAAATATATACCCTATATATGTTGTGTGAGATGTGTAGAGTCTGTCTGCAGGATTGTTCTGCTGTGTGTATGTATATTTTATGTTTGCTTTCTTTTGTTCTTTTTGCTTGGTTTTGTTGTATGTTTTCTAATTGATACCGAAAGACCTGTAAAAGGATATTAGTAATTTCTGGTTAGTTTGGCAATCTATTAATGTGGTTTTCTTCTTGGCCATGATATATATTTCTTATCTCCGCCCAGTCTGGCCTGCTCCTCTTTCCTGTACTTGACTTTAGACACATGCATTTTGTGTTCTGTAAGTTTCCTTACTCCACTCACTGGTTTTGCTTTGCTGTGCCATTCAGGAAGTTCTGTCAGCTGACATTTTTCCAAAGATAACTATGTTTTCCACAGGGCATGTGGGATTTTTTTTCCCTTGCTAGATTCTCCTTGACTGTTAACCCAAAATCATACTTTTATCAAAACTGGTTTGTAAAAATATAAAAAAGCGGTTATTTATCTAACAGGTACTGTGGTTTTATATCCTAATAATATATATTGTGTTCCTACTTATCTGAGGTTTTTTATATTTATTTTTTTATTTTTTGTTGTTTTTAAATAACTTTGAATTGTATGATTTTAGTCAGGAAACGTTTTCCGCACAGGTATAGTCCCAGTGTGTCTTATGGTCTATTTCATGACCATTGGCCTAAAACACTTTCCCTTCCTCCAGCATCTGTCTGTCTGTGAAGTAAGCTCATATTTGGTAATACTTTGATGACCTGGTGCCTGAGCTAGTGAAGTGGAAGGAAATGTCTGCTGGATTTTCAGCTGTGCTGTGCATTTTACCACTTTGTACTGCTGATGGCAAACTAATTATTTTTGGGACTGTTGATGGTTCCTTATTAGATGTACGTACAAAGAGTATCCGCTCTGTAACCTTGTTATATTCGGCTAACCTAATTATGGAAATCTATTAGTGTATCCAAATGGTTCGGTTATAATAGGCCTTTGTATATCTGGGACGCTGGGAAATTGTTCTAATTGTATAACTTGATTGAGGGTCAGTCACTATGAACATATCAAATATTTGGCTGATTAGGAATCTGCAGTTATAGAAGTTTATTGTATTTGCTTACATACATTTGTATGAGAATGTTTATTCTTTGCTTTAAGGACATGGAAATCTGTCCTATGTATGTATTTACCATGTAATTGTACAATTCCTTAAAAGAGAAGTCTGTAGTGAATGTACTGTATGGTTACACTATATAGATATACACCAGATATTATATGTGTCACTTTCAGACCCTGGGGAGTGGGAGAACTGACCTACCTCTTCTATTCTCATTGGTCTCCAAAAGGTTGGGATTGTTAAGGATGAAAATAAGTCCTGAACTATGGGAAAATCTAATAAATGTTCTCAGGATGAGCAGTAAAATCTTTTCCTGCTTTTAAAGTACTATATTAACTTTTTCTGTAGGTGCAGTAAAAGTGTAATTAATATCAACCAAACAAAATCCAGCATAAGCAAATATCTAGCTTGGTTACAAAGTTCTGTCCTGCCTTTGTACTACTTCTGGGTTATCATTGAGAAAACACTAACATATATTTTTCTGCAACTGGATATTGCAGTGAGCTGTCACATGAAGATCCTGATGATGATGTGGGCTTTGTTCCCTCTGATGAAGAGGAAATTCTCAATAGTTCAGATGAAGATGACTTTAGCTCAGATTCCAGCAAAATCGATCTCGACAACCTGGAAGAAAAAGTGGTATGTAGACATGAGTCATAGGAAGCTTCTTTGGCAAAACTATAATCTTTACGTGTGACTAAAGGTCTGACTGACTAAAGTTTCATTTCCTGTGTCCTCTTTGACACTTCAGCCTGCGGGATTCCAAATTCTCCTGATAATTCCAGCACCAATTTAATAATAAGCCGTTGATAAGATATTGATCTTGATCAATATTGATATTAATATTGATCCCTTCCAAAGAGCTCCACTATTTCACCCTTACATGACTATATTAAAGGGGTTGGCCACTTTACCTCATGTTCTTTGTAATGTGTGTGTATATTAGGTAATTTACCAATATACATCTATTAAAAGTTCTTCACCTCTTTCGTGATATAAATTCCTGTCCATAAAATGGAAGCTGATGGAGGGTCATGTGACCTCTATTTGTCCATGAACATTCACCAGTTAGAGATCCCGTGACCCTCCATCTGCGGTCATTTTTTGGACAGGAATGTCTCTCTGATGAGGTAAAAGACAGGAGGCTTCACTTTACATATCAAGAAACCTGTGCAGAACTTTTAATTGATGTATATTGGTAGATTACCCAATATCCTATCCCCCAATCTTACAAAAACCATGAGGTAAAGTGGCCAACCCCTTTTGAATTTGTTTTTAATGCACAGGATTTTTACGTAACTTGCCTATATGTTCCATGCACATAGTTTTGGGAGAATAAAAACAGATCGGCATATTCCATTTGAATATAATCTATTTGAACAAGTAATAGCACAGCTGACAGCTGTTATCCATACCACTGGCGAACTTCCTGAAAAGTTTAGTGACTACACCAAGGTCCCTTCGCTTTTTTTACCATTTAAGACAGGAATTGCCTTATATAAACTTTACCAGATACTTGGACATGGAAAAGTAACAAAAACATTTCCTTTTACATAATTTATCACAGATCTGTATTGTAATATACCAATTATAAACACGTGTATCGGTATAAAGCAACATTACACACTCTATTAAGTTCATGTAAGTGAAAAAGCATTACCTGTAATGGAGTAACCACTGACGGGACCATAGAAAAGCATGTATTCTCCACCAAAATCTCAATGTTGCTCAACCAGAGAGATGCATATTGCACAAAGTTAAACAGTTTAGTTCAATAATACTTGTATGGTAGATGTCCTTTTCACGTGAAGGGGATTGACGTAATTGGCTGAGAATGGGTTAAAATATAAATGAAGCCGTAGCATGCCTGATCCCCAGCTCCTTACGGGCACTCCTGACCTTCTTGTCACACAAGGAATGCTAGCTCAGTCAGCAGTTATCAGATCAGAAGATAAACTCGATAAAGGTGTGGGCTGAATTGGAGAGCAAGTGATGAGGGATAGGTGAACTTTTGATCAAACTGCATTTACTGGGATAGGATGGAAAAACTGCCAGCAACAGATAGAGTAGAGAAGATAAGGAAAAGAATGCATTAGATTCAAGGGTTGCTTACTTTTCAGGACCTTCTAGAAGGTAGTATGAGCAAATCAGTGGTATTTATTGTCAAGTTTATGCAGTTGGCCATGTAGACCGTCTGGAGCTGTGAGGATTTACAGAAATTTGCTCTCGTAGTATTCCAATATTGGCACAATTAATATACAAGATTTGGAGAATAAACCGTATACTCTGCATCTGAGGAAGACCTAAGTACTGGGTCGAAACATGTTATGCAATAAAATAAACCAACACTCTTACTTGTGCAGCGCCTGTATATTCTCCGGATCTTGTATATTAAAGGACATCTACCACCAGGATGAAAGGCTGTATGCAAATGAGCCTGAGGGGCTCCAGGCTCCATTAACACCTATGGAACCGGAAGCCCCTCGGGCTCATTTGCATACAGCCCTTCATCCTGGTGGTAGATGTCCTTAAATTTTTACCAAACTGTAACTTCATTTACTAAATAGGAAAAGAGACCAAGAAAGAAGACCAAGATTTATTACATTGCCAAGGAGATCATGAGCTCAGAAAAAGTGTAAGTATAAACAAATGACATTATTTTAATTGAGGACTTTTTGAACTAATTTTGTTTAACCGAATTATCATTTCATTTTATAGGTTTGTTGATGTCCTCAAGCTCTTGCACATAGTGAGTATTAATATACAAATGGTGATTTCTTGCATACTTTTTGTATTGCATAAAATCATGTCTGGTATATGTGGATCCTGAAAGGAGGATTATAAAAAGACCTCTGAGAAGACAGCTGTAGTTGAGTTTGCTGAGACTGTTGGCTTTTCACTAGTATTACAGGAGGAAATCCAGAACTGGTGAGGAAGGAGTGCTTGTAAATATGATAAAGTTTATGTTAAGCTTTAAATCCTGCACAGCAGCTGCAGAAATGTCCCTGCTGGAGTGAAAGACCAGCAACTATCTTTATATCCAAGTAAAATGGGCAATATCACTAAGGCACGTTTGATATTTCCCCTGAAAAATGTTTTGAAAGTTTAATGTAAAACCTTTTCTTTTAGGAAATCTAATATTTTCATTATATACTGTGTTGGGCTTAGTCAGTCAGTTGGACAATATATGATTTATAATCTCTGATCAGCATTTTAGTCTGTTTCATTCATCCACTAAACTAATGTTGTCATTGACTCTAATACTAGTTGGATGCAATCCAGTTAGAAGAACCGATTAAACGCTTGTACTGGTATACTATATCACATAGGACGGCACTAGAACCAGAAATGGCAAGGGGTGGTTGGAGGCAGGGGGAGTATATAGTGTACATAAGTGCCATGCTTCATTTAAGTAGGCAACTTAGAAAAGATTCTAATAATAATAATTCTTTATTTATATAGCGCACACAGATTATGCAGCGCTGCACAAAGCATGACAAATTGGTCCCTGTTCCCATGTTCCTACCAGTATGTTTTGGAGTGTGGGAGGAAACTGGAGTACTCGGAGGAAACCCACGCAAACACGAGAACATACAAACTCTTTGCAGATGTTGACCTGGGTGGGATTAGAATCCAGGACTCCAGCACTGCAAGGCAGAAGTGCTACCCACTCAGCCACTGTGCCACCTCGATTCTAGCTTAAGTTTATGAGGATGCTAGATAAGCATCCAATAGTTTTTATTATCCTGTAGGAATAGAAATGTATAACACGTGTAGAGGTATTAATGTACTATAAAAAGATGATAAAATAGTAAATATACA
Organism: Engystomops pustulosus; assembly: GCF_040894005.1. Taxonomy (NCBI): domain Eukaryota; kingdom Metazoa; phylum Chordata; class Amphibia; order Anura; family Leptodactylidae; genus Engystomops; species Engystomops pustulosus. The sequence goes on along the minus strand of NC_092414.1, from coordinate 86,817,305 downwards.
ATCTGCTGTCATGTAGCCAGCTCTCTGCTGTCTTTGCATCTTGTATTCGTAAATGATACATTATGCTGTATGGATTCAAAGGCTTGAATTCCATTGTATTGGTTGGGGAACATTATAAGATAAAAAAAAAAGCTTAATATTTAAACTAAGCAACATATGACAGACGATACATACAAAAAAGGCTAAAATGTAATAAAAATTGGTATTCTCTCCAATAGATTAGCAGTATAGATTCTGCATGCTTGAATAATTTCTTGCAGGAAACTACTACAAATGAGAAGTTAGCCATTCACCTTTCCTGTTTTTCAGGAAACGCTGGAGATTTAAATTTTTCTCCCCTGCAGAAACCACAAACAGGGCAATCCTATTTTTCAATCCCCCAAGTCCCTGTTAAAAAGAAGGGAAACCTGGTGCAGTAGATTTTTAAGCATATTGTGAAATCTAAGCGATTTGTAGGAAAACCTACAATAAAGAGCTCAGTGTTGTGTAAGACGGTTTCAGCATTCTGGGGAATAGATGGAGTGTAGGCGAGTCAAGGCATGCAGATGACCTGCTTCAGCTGCAAAGCTTTAATTCACATCTGTTAATGTTTTCATACAGGAAAAGCCTACAAAAATCTACATGAACAGTTCATAGTTTTGTTGACTTGTAAAATCTAGTATTTTAATGTAACATTCTGTTTCTTGATCATTATTTTAGTATTTGAATGAGGATACATATGTTTTCATTTGTGTAAAACCAATAAAGGGGGATTCTCATAAACCTTTACAGGCGGTCCCCTACTTAAGAACACTCGACTTACATACGACCCATAGTTACAAACGGACCACTGTATATAGGTAATTTATTGTACTTTAGCCCTAGGCTACAATAAACAGCTATAACAGTTATCAGAGGTGTCTGTAATGAAGCTTTATTGTTAATCCTGGTTCTAATGACAATCCAACATTTTTGAAATCCAATTGTCACAGAGACCAAAAAAGTTCTGGCTGGGGTTACAATGCTAAAATATACAGTTCCGACTTACATACAAATTCAACTTAAGAACAAACCTACAGACCCTATCTTGTATGTAACCCGGGGACTGCCTGTATCAGCCTTCTAAAGCAGTGATGGTGAGCCTTTTAGAGACCGAGGGTCCAAAAAAAAAAAACTTCTTAATCACAAAGTGCCAACAAGGCAGTTTAAGTAGTAACTTATTACTCCTCGCTTTGTCACAGCTTTCAATTGTATTGGCGTCCTGAGAACACCAATACAATAGAAAGGAGGAGAAGAAACGTGGTCCTCCGAACAGGAAAAATCATGTGGCTGGAGCTCTAATGATAATCCAGTTTTGTTCACACCTCCCTACTCCTCCAGGAGTGCGGGCAGCCAAGGACGTACAACTTTAAAATGGCACTGATTACAGCATGTCCTGGTTGCCTAGGACCGCAAGAGGCAGCCCGAGTCCTGTCTGCTGGTGAGCTCTGTTCTGGTGTGACAGCCTGGGTGACTGCAGAGAGGGCTCTGAGTGCCACCTCTGGCTCCCGTGCAATATGTTCGCCACTACTGTTCCAGAGCATTTATGTATGATCACGGGAATAGACTTCTATGGGACGGACCGAAAACTTTACTTTGTTATCTCTCTTGGTGTCATAGAAGTAATTTAAGAGATTGGTTCCTCAGGTGATCCCCAGAGATCATACTTTTTAAATCACACAAAGCATGTTTCTTAGTATTTTTAATTTTTTTATTTTATTTTATACCTTATCATTGCGTTTAGTAAGGCCATTTAGGAGAAAAAAAATGCAAAAAAAAGCATAAACCCCAAAAACCTGACAAAAGCAAAAGGCTTTTGACTTTTTTTTAACAAAAAAAAACCTACTATGCACAGATGTACCTTGTACATATAATTAATTAATAAATTATTCCTATTAGAGTAAAAATCTAATGATCTAATCCTGTATGGTTTGAGGCAATTTGGAATTATCTGCGGCTGCCTATATCATTATTAAATATTACTCAGTTATTGTGTGTGGATTTTATAGTATTTTTTTTACAATCCCTCTTGTGAGGGCAATTGTGTTTTTCATAGTTTAGTGTTTTGTGATCCACATTAATGTTGTCTGCCAACAGCTGAGATATTATAAAGCCTTATAGGTGTAATGGCATCATGTACAAGATCAGTAACATGGGGGTCTGATATCCACCACTTTCATTGAGGAAAAAAACATTCACATATCCTTTTGGGCAGTGCTCCCCAACCTTTTTTTGCCCAGGGACCGGTGGGTGGGGGCGATGCGGTCTCTTGTCATAGTTTGATAGCCAAAAATGTATGTTTGCATGCCCCACCATAACTCCCTATGTGCCTAGCTTATATTGTTCTCTTTCCTGCAGAATGCCCACCTCCCATGTCCCCTTTCCTTTAGATACCCCCACCCCCTGTTTCCAATGTACCCTTTACCAGCTGAACTCTGAAAGAAAAATAAATCCAGTACTCCTCTTCCTCATTCCCCTGCAGATGTCTTCTATTCCTTCACTTTTCTTACACATTAGTGCATGGTTATTGTCAGGAGACACAATGTGATGACATCATCACGCGCATCGTCAATAGAGAAGCACATTAACGTGGAAATTTAGTAAAGGAAGAGAAGATTGCTGAGAATGTGGTTAGATTATCAGGGTATAGGTTTATATACACTTTCATTTACCTTCTAAACCTTGTACTGTACAACAGTATATGAAACATTGAAAGAAAGGTGAGATGGATCAGATTTGAGAGATGAGATCCATGAGATGGATATAACACACAATGACATTCTCGGCTCTGCTAACTCGCTTATAACACACATAGTTCTGCTATATACCTCCATCCGCCCCCTTCCATGGATAAAGACCTTATCTGTCTGTAGCTTGTAGCTTTACTCCCCTGCATTGGCTTACCTTGGGGTAAAATTCTAAATCCTAATATCGCATTTCAGTTACTTGTGGATCAATACATAGTTGATATTCATCTGGATATTATGAGCTTCATTTATTGTGAGAGACAGTATTGTCTATTTCAAATAGGAGATTTACTAACGATTTGGCAGCATTGCCAGCTGCCAAATAAATTCATGAAAGGCCTGAGGGAAATGGCTAAATCACGGCTGTCCCTACATGTCCACAAGCAAATCAGTGTCTGGAAAGTCATAGCACACTAATTTCTCAGTGTGTGTCTGTGATTCAACGCTCCTTGCAGACCAGACATTACAATCCAAATTGTTGTAGATGTGGCTAGTTGGTCAAATAGATGTGTAGTGTGGATGCATGTTTGGATATGATGGCACAAGATGTTATAAATTCTCTAACCTTACTAGGTATGGTAAGTGTATACATGTTGCACATTTCTTGCATTTCTCCTCCCCTAGAGAAAGGTTACCAGTTTGTGCCTCTAATGTACTTTTACCACTGAACAAATATTCTTCTCTACAGATTTTTTTTTTCTCCTTATTTTAGCCTTAGAAGTCTCATGCTGCTCCAGTAAATTCCGTTAATGTTTAGCATGTACTGTTTCTTTGTAAAGGAAACGACTTTGCTCAAACCAGGGTTTGTTATCCTTACTTTGGCAGGATTTCCGCTTTGCTGTGGCTCAAGCTTCCAAACATCTCGGGAAACCAGTAATTGAGGACAAGATCCTAAATCAGATCCTGTACTACCTGCCACAGTTGTATGAACTGAACCGAGATGTGCTGAGAGAGCTACGGGAGAGGATGTCCCAATGGTACTTTTTCATCTGTTCTAAATAATCACATAGATAAATTGGCCAAAATTTCTATATATTAAAGTCTTAAAATATTAGGCCTACTCACAATGTATGATGTTGTTTGATTTTATTTCATAGTTCATTCAGGTCATTGTCATCCCCCGAATAGATTGTATTTGTTGGAAGCTTTTTGCTGCAGACAAATTTGTAGCTCCTGAAAATAGCGGACAAATGAGAACGTGATCCTTGGCCCTTTTAAGATACTATTACAAAGCTTCTGTTTACTCTCATTAATGCTTGTCAGCTTTTTTTTTTTGCTTCATTTCTTGCCTTTTTGATCTTTGTTATTTTGCTGAATTGACATGATGCTTATCTTTTGCCATTATGTTTACAGTAATAACAATACACTGCTATTCATTTCAGCTGTATGCCAATGACAATTTAATTGAAGTCTAATTTACTCTCCATTAGGTTAATGTTAAATCCATGGTAGAAGTGTTCTAATCATAAGGATACGGTTACACGTACCACTAGCGCTGCATTTACAATGATTACATCAGTTCCTCGTGATAGCTATTTTATTCCCAGTTGTCACAATTTGGACTTATTATACAAGAAATTTGCTTTGTAGGAGTGAACAGCAGAAAATTGCGGATATTTTTGTAAAGAAAGGTCCATACCTCAAAATGTATTCTACGTACATTCGAGAATTTGATCGGAATGTGGCGTTACTTGATGAACAGTGCAAGAAAAATGGCGCTTTTGCTGCAGTGGTGAAAGATTTTGAGGTAAAAAAACAATTGGTTCTTTATGATGTTTATGACGGTAGCAAGTAAGGCCTGAAGTCCTAAACTCATGTGCTTTTTAGACGTAAATGCTTGCGTTCAGGAACTAGCAATATGCGTATGCTTCAACACTTTCTAGTTTCTAGTTTTGGAATGCAAGTGCTTGGGTCTAAACCATCTTCATTAAGAAGTAGCTACTACCCAATGAATTTCTAAATGTCATTCAAGTGCAACATGTGAACGGCCTACTGGTACTTTGTTTGGGGGAATTAATTACTCCGTTGCACCATATTTCTGGTGGATTTTTGGCCAAAAAAAACACCTTCCAACACATTAATGAAGGCTTTTAGAAAAATTGTTTCACTTTTCCAAATTGTCTGATAAAGGAGGCATGGTCTTGGGGAAAGTAAGCGTATAATCTGTGCATCCCAAAAAAAATAGGGAGGGGGTACTGTGGTGCACAGTTTAGATCAGCTAAAAGCAGGACTCGTATATGGTGGCTGTATGCCAGCTGTACAGCTAGTGTATAGAGCCGCCATAGGCATCGTGCATCGTGCACAGCACAGAACGGTGAGCCCACATGTGTGTCACCGTACTGTGCAGCCGGTAAAAAAAAAATATATATATATAGCATGCTCTATCTTTCACAGTATGTACATCTCTGTATGGAGAGGTGAGGGGTGCAGAGAGCTCACCCCTCCAGCCGAACATATGCTATGCCTGCGTCCCAGCCTGGGCGTAGCATACATGTGTGAAAGAATTTTTAAACTGCGACAGATTAATCATTACAATAACGGATCTATTGCAGCAAAAGACTAGTAGAAGGAGGACCCTGCCCATGAGGGCTCACAATGCAAATGAGTCTTCATGCAAATGTAAACATAGTTTTGCCTATTAGTACCTATGCAGAATTTTACGTCACGGTTGTATAAATAAGGCATTTTTTTTAAACTACTTAATATTGTTTGTGGACTGCAGGAATAGAGATGGGTTGTATGTGTCTATGGTCTGTGTTGTTGAACACTCCTTAATGCAATTCATTGGTTTCTTTCAGATGAGCCCTCGTTGTGCTAACTTGGCTCTAAAACATTATCTACTGAAACCTGTTCAAAGAATTCCTCAGTACAGATTACTTTTAACAGGTAAAGCATGGCAAAGATCTCTTTTTTTCAGAATTGATATGATTAAAAAATTCCATTAAAAGAAATCTACCAGCAAATTCAAACATGATAAACCAGGGACATTTACTCCAGGCACTGTGACTGTGGTAATCTTCTAAAATCAACTTTTAAAATTATGCTTCAGAGGCTGAAGGGCTTCTGGGGGTTTTACCAGACCCCCTCTTTGCTGTAGCTTCACAGGCTATTATAATGTCTCCCTGCTCCCTCACCACCTCCCCCCTTCCAGCCTGCTGTAATCTCACACAGTAGGAGGGGGAAGGTGCTACTGCTCACTGCAACAGCCTGTGAATGTGCAGCATGGTGGGGCTCTGGTAATGCCACAAGGAGCCCTTCTGGCTCATTAGTATATTTCTAAAAGTTTATTTTAGAAGGAAGGAGGCCATGGATAACAAATATAAGATGATTACTAGAGTCATGGTGCCTGGATCTATTGGTAAGTGTGCCAGGTTCATCATGCTTGATTTTGATGGTAGATTTAAAGTAGTGGTTGGGCTGTTTCTTGCATACAGTGGTTACAGGCAAAGGCAGGAGTCACACTGGTCAGAATTGCTGCAGGTAAGCTGCTGTGAAATAGTCAGCCACAAATACCAACCGTACGTGAAACAAATCCAGCTGAAGTGCAATCGTCTGCATGCAGCACGAAAATTATTACTGTGCGTTTACTCAAGGTTTTCAAAATTTCAAAAAACTGGAAAAATCATACCATTTTAGCCATTATTTTTCCCCTGCAACAAATGTTTCTGCTGTGGTGGGATATTTATCCTACAGAAACATTGTGTCCCTAGCATAAGGTAGCGAAACCAATATCCAAGGATCAAAGATTTGTCTTCTTTCTTAATGTACAAGGACTGATTTGAAAATAAACGGTTGGTATTGCCATAAAGGCACTGCTAATATTCCCCCGGATCCTGTGTATGGGCTGCAGCACTGGTTGTTGCTTTCGTCTCCACGTGTCCCTTATGTGACACCTCAGAGGTGTAGGTTTATTATTGCCTGTGTAACGAGAGATTTATTTTGTTTCAGCTCCTTTTAAAACCTTTAAGTTCAGCTCTACACATCAAAGCCAAGCATTTCAGTGCCGGCTGGAGAGGGGCCTCCTGGGTTAGCTGTAAACTATCGGGCTTTTCTGTATTTATGTAGTGATCACCTCTGTGCCACATCAAAGCAAGCATGTTCTTTATATTAATAAAAGCTCTCCCGCATTGTTTATTTTTCTTTTAAGTGATGATGGATGGATATTCTTTCTATTATATCTTAGCATTTTGTCTGCTGGGTTGTGATGTAAAATGTATTATGTAAATTGTTTCAGACCAATCTGTCATGTTAATATTGCCGAATATTTTCTGATTTTGGTGATTATGAGTAAATACAGTAAACTGCACCATAATATTATCCCCTTATATTGTATGGTAAGATTCTTATCTATAGCCCAAGTAAAACTTACTTTTGATGTTAACCAATATTTTGAGAGAGAAAGATCTGGACCGCCCATCCACACATTATACAATGATCTATTGCCACTAGGATACATTAACAAATTGCATAAGCCCACTAACCACTACACGGTGACCTAATATTAGTGGATCCCTACTAAACATTACATCATAATAAATGTTACATGGAAATTTTACATGGAACACACACCATAAGAAACTGGATTTCCTGTTTTCTTTTACTTAAAGGGAACCTGCCAATCAAATTAACCCACCCAAAATAAATACTTTATGATTTTTTTTAAATCATAGTTATTTATACTTTTCCCAAAATGGTTCCTTTTCATAGAATGTTAAAAAATTAGTTTGTAAACCACCATGCTGCTGGTATGGAACTACCGTAGTACTTGGGGACCAGCTTTCAATATTTAATTAGACACACACACAGCTCCCTTTACTTTTCTAAGGGCTGTTATCAAAGCTAGGATATGCTACACAATGCCTTGCTGGGGCGTTGAGGGAGAGAGACCCCTCTGTGAGGCAGAAGAGATTTCCTGAGAGAAGCTCTGCTACATCATTATCCACTCCCACAGGAAGGATGATGCTGGTGGTGTGAAGAGATATCGGCCTTGCTCCTTGCCCCTCCCTTAAGCAGGGTTAGCAGAGAGGAGGGCGGGGTAGATTGACTGTATACTGCAGATGTCCCACCTCTGTGATGGGAACTGAAATCATCAATAAGTTTTTTTTTTGTTTTTTTTTTAATAAGAATATTGTCTCTATTCCCATGATAAAGGCCTCAGTGGAACATGTATTAAGACATCTAAAAGGTACTATGCGTGGTTTGGGGGTGGAGGGGGCCGCAGGTGACAGGTTCTATTATTAAGTAGCAACCTAGTGATGGTAAAAGTGATTTGCTCACATCTATATTCTGTAAATTTGCATATGTGCAGTATTTATCGCTGCTACATTACACTGTAAATAACCTTTCAAAAATCAGCAATGCATATGTGACCAGAAGAAACTTGTCCACTTTTCTGTCAGTTTAATATCATAGGCTTTCATTTATTATTTTTCAGATTACCTCCAGAATCTCTCCCATGAATCATCAGATTACAGTGACACGCAGGGTAATCCCTTCATATGTATTTTGTTATAGACACGTCCCATTGTTGTCTCATTATGACCCCTGTCCATTTGTACTGATAGGGCATATCATGTGGACAAGGTGGGACGTGTTTGAATGGCACCATATAATGCTACATTTCTCTACAGAGTGTTGTCTTAAATTTTAACGAACTTTTATATTTACTCCCTTTTTCAGCTGCCTTGACTGTTGTCATTGAAGTTGCCAACCATGCAAACGACATCTTAAAGCATGGGGTGAGAAGGCAGTGCCTAGAGTGCATAGAAGTGGTAAAATAGATCACTGATTTCTTTCACTTACAATTTTTCTTATTTCCCTTTTTTATAAGGACAATTTTCAAAAGCTCATGCAGATACAGTACAGCCTGAATGGTCATCATGAGATTGTCCAGCCTGGACGGGTATGTAGGAAAATCATTTGCCCATTTCATGTTTTATTCTCTTTTTATCATGTCTGTATCTTCCATCTACAGCTAGTATAAACCAGAATCTACTGCCATTTATGATATACGGAAATTTTAATTTTAAGATGTTTTATTCAGATGCATTCAGACTTCAGATATTGGATGCTAAATACACTGTGTGCTTTTTAATTTTTTTTTCTCATACTACAGATTATTATTTCTGTTAGCTCTCCTGTTGACCCCTTTTTGAAGACCTCTAGCGAGTCATATTATAGCTGGTTTCTAACAAAGCTTTGTGGAGCCAGTAAGAGAACTGATAGACTGTACAGTTTCAGATGTAAAAAGCCAATAATGATAAGAATGAAGTGACCTGGAAGTGCACATGTCTTCCCATATGGAAGTGATTTGGAGGAAATATTCTCTCATTAACACCCTATTAACAGGGAATAGTTATTCAATGTTTAGTATAGCTCATCGTCTCTTACTCCAAAAAACTAATGGTGGATACAGTCATGTTACCCAGGCCATTGTTGCCTTTTTTTGTACTGTCATGAACTTGAACATTGGCTGAGACATCTAAAACAGTCTAAGGCTATATTCACACTGCCGTTGCCCGCCCGTACCGTAGCGGGCAACGGCAGTGTACGGGGAGAGGAGGAGGTGAGCGCAGCTCACCCCCGCCCCTATCCATAGGAATTAATGGCGCACGGCGCCGTATTACGGGAAAAGATGGGACAGGTCCTATCTTTTTCCCGGGTACGTAACGGCACCGTACCGCTCCCGTAGGGTGCCGTGCGCCCATTGCTGCCTATGGGGGAAGTATATTGGCCGTATATACGTCCCCCATACATTAGTGTGAATGTAGCCTAAAGGTTTTCAACTTGTGAAAAATATTTCTCAGGCCTCATGCACATGAATGTGTGATTTTTGTGGGCAGCAAACTAGGGACCATGATCCTTTGCTTGTGACCTTTCTGTATTGACAGTAGAAAAGGCTTGATTGCTAGAGCCATAATTCACAGGCAGAAAACTAACTTTTTGATTTGTGGCAGATCAGGGGCATTGGATTACCAGATCAGCCGCTCAGTACAACATGTTAGGGATACATAAGGTTTGATGAAGTACATGTCTGTCCTCCTGATAACCATGTGGAGCTGTTTTAATAGATTTATTCATTATATTTGAGTCGTATAATCTCAAATTTTGTTAGTCCAATACTGAATACTACTGTGTCCTCTACTCTTGCTGTCTCCACTAAACTGCCCTTTATGGTTGTGGGGCTTTTTCTCTGAGCTGTGACAAAGGTTCCTACTGGAGCCTGCAGGGATCCTCTGTCCAAACTTAGTCTCCGCATCCCCAGATGCTGTGCAAAATCTACTGGCCTCCCCTGCCATAGCCATCGCTCCATTAAGGGGCCCACAGCTTCACTGCATCACACATGCCTGTAGGTCATTGTCCTCATTTTCTGTTGACATGCAGTTTTCAGCCCCTTGCACAGTAGCAGTTGTGATGTGTCCAACATGCATCATACTTGCAGCATTTGCTTGCTAAAACATCCTGGAAATGAACTCGGTATGTCCCTTCAGTTTTGATTGTAAGGACGGACTTGTATGGGCTGGACGTACTGGCCAGCACACGAGTTGGGAACATCACACTCACTATTGTATAAGAGGCCTTAGAGTTTGGTTGTCCACTTTCAGCAAATAATTGATATGGTTTGTGTAATGAAAAGTTATACAATTTTCCAATGTAATTTCTATATCAATTCTTCACAGTTTTCTAGATCTCTGCTGGCTGTCATTTTTTAGAAAGCTTCTATGTTTACATCCAGTGGATAGAAATCTGTCCATGGTCATGACCATGACCATCTTGAATACGGTGAGGATTTGATACAGAAAGTATATTGGCAAATTGGATAGCTTTTCCTTACGCTAACCATATCAATTATTTACGGAAAGTGGCCAACCCCTTTAAGTGTCCCAGGGATCAAGACTCTATGCAACCATCCTACCATCTGTCTGCGCTGGCAGTGGATGCACAACATTTTAGTGTACAACTGTACTCTTTGATCATTCTGAACGACCAAAAAGGCTCCAGGTCCTACACAGTGGATGAACCAGCCTTGAGCATGAACAAATAGAAAAGCACTGAGCACACAGCCCCAAATAAAGGCCATGTGAAAGAGACCTTACTGAGAAATTATGATCTTCAAGTGTTTCTCTAAGATCATAGCTGGTGCACTGCCTTCTTGGTGTTGTGTTACTTCATTCCTTAATGCTTCAGACCAGAAATCTGCCAAAACTTCTGCTTTTATAGAGGTGGTTACTCTGATCAATTAATCAAGGAAATTTGATTAGCCGAACCTAGCAGCTTCTTACTTTTTTGATCTCAATAAGTGAATGGAAACATATCGTATAAATGCTACTGAGAGTTGAATGCTTGTTGTCTTGGGGGTTTATTGTTTCATTTACCAATAGTATTCCATATACCTCAGAAAGCTGATTTTGGCCTCATGGACACAACCGTTTTTTTTTTTAAATCCAAAAAGGGCCACCACAAGTTATTTAATTTTTTTTTTTTTTTTTTGTGTCTAAAACCCAGCTAGTTTATGGTGGCATAAGGGTGACACATGGCCAATTTTTTCCAGGCAGAGAATGGCTGCAAAAACGGGATCGCACCATGCATATGGTCGTTTGCATGAGACCTTTGGCTGATTTCTGTGGAATGATCTGTGCTGACATGCTACAAGTTGATTGAAGACTTGTGTCAGAAAGTTCTGTATTTCGCCATTTCATTTATAAATACAGGTCAATTTTAATTGTGAGCTTTATTAAATTTCTAATTTTTGTAGTTTTTTTTTTTGTTTTTGTTTTTTTACTTTGCCCTCATATTATTTTACTATGCTTGCTCAGGTTTTCCTTAAAGAAGGGACTTTGATGAAGCTGTCCAGGAAGGTCATGCAACCGCGAATGTTTTTTCTGGTAAGTTGCCAGATGAAAACTTGCTTGAGGAAGCAGCTCTTGATCATAGGCCATAGTACCCTATGTACATATCGTAACAGAGAGCAGAACAGCATTTTATTTAACTTGTTTATATTTGCTCTTATTGTTTTTTGTGGGATACAATAACCCCACTGCTACCCAATGTATGTACCTAGTTGTACTGTCACACCATACATTAAACACACTTTTTATAGTATTTGAATAATTGATTTTTAAATATGCATTCTCTTTAGTATTTAGATGAGAACATTACACGTTAATATGTTATGATGTTCTACGCTATGCACACTAACGCAAGATAACTTTTTTTGTCATTAGTTAAATGATGCTTTGTTATACACAACCCCTGTCCAATCGGGAATGTATAAACTTAACAACATGCTTTCTTTGGCTGGTATGAAGGTAGGTATTTTCTATTCAACATATATATATTTCATAAACGTCAGTGAGACACTATATTAATTATGTTTTGCTCTTCAAGGTGAGGAAGCCAACCCAGGAGGCCTACCAGAATGAACTAAATATAGAAAGTGTGGAGAGATCCTTTATTTTGTCTGCCAGGTACTATATATGGTTGCTACTTTGACTGTGAAAAGCAGAAAACCACTTTTAAAGGACGGCATCACCAATTTTCATTTTGACTGAGCAATGGTCTGCAGCCGATTCATTTTTATCATTGGAGATTTTCTATGCATTCTCTTTGAAGATAGGAGGTGTAGATAAGCTGCTATATTATATATTGTTAATAGTGGAGGCAATGATGGTGTCATCTTCTATTGTAATGCTGTCTTGTCTGCAATGTAAATGACAGGACTACTGTATGGAATACACCTATAGACTTCCATTGTGTCAGTCAATAATGAAGATTAGTGGGCACAATTGCAGAACAAAGTACTTTTTATGAAATCAAAGTTTGGTAACCTAGAAAATTGCTTTATAAACTGGTGATGTCTTTGTATTGATCAATTCCTTGGTAATCAGTTTGCTTGCTGTGGGGAAACTTGGCATAAGTGTTCCTGCAGCACCGCTGCAGGAGAAATGAAGCATTACACAGTACTAGTTTAGTGTCCGGGTAATGGCAGAACAAATCCTCAAAATTGTCTTGTTTACAGATATCATATATAGGAAATCTTATGAAATAAAAATAACATGAGCATCACCTGTGTAAATAAAATATTGCAATGCATTGCAGATGAGCTTCATGAAAATACAATCCCTTTACAATAAGTTAGAGGCGGATACCTTACACATCTAAAGTTTTAATAGATTTTTTTTTACTGAACCCAATACTAATGCAATTCTTCTTTTTCTTCTTTCTAATAGCTCAGCCACTGAAAGAGATGATTGGCTCGAAGCAATTTCGACAGCTATAGAGGCCTATGCCAAAAAGAAAATTACCTTTAATCCTACTAAAAGTCAGGAAGAGGTACAGTGTATCTAATAAAATAGTGGGTTGTAGCTTACCAGTTTTAGTATTATAAACCAGGGCAAGTCTGAGACCAAATATGTAGTCTGTGGACTACATTTGTTTGATTTATATAAATATGTTCGATTTATATTTATTGGGGTTGGCAAACAGTTGATGATCACTGCTGTATTCACCAAGGTCAAGCTTAGCAGGGCAAAGCAACTTGGACATTAATGTGATTTTTGGGTGAAGCAAAAGAATGCAACAGGATTACATTAACCCAATACACCTACACCTTGTTTACCTTTTTAGACTGAACCTGAAGAGCAAGGAGATAATACACTTGGATCAAAGGCACCAATCTGGATCCCTGATGGCAGAGCCACCATGTGCATGGTCTGCACTAGTGAATTTACTCTGACCTGGAGAAGACATCACTGCAGAGCATGTGGAAAAGTGTGTTCTTATTTCATAAATAAAGTTTAGAACTGTACAACTGAACAAAATAATTCAGCATGACGCCAACTCCAACTTATATTGTCCCAGATTTTCAATCAGCAGTAGTTGTAGTTCTCTTAAAATTGACTTATGTAATAATAACCTATATATGCTGAGAGAGAGAGAGAGAGAGTCCCCAATGCTACTCTCTCTTATATTATCTTCATATTCTATAATACCAGCATTACCATTTTTTGGTAAAGTATTGGTTTTGTATCAAGAATAAGTGTTAGTAATCTGAAATTCTGAAACAACTCTATGGAATACCCTATGGAGACTCTTGCAATTAGTAGTGCTAGTAGTGTCCATAGGGTCTTCCCTTAACCCTCTTATGTCTTTATTCAAACTTCAATAATAAATGTGTATCTAAAGCATCAATTCATATTTACATACGTAACAATAGACAGCAAGTCACATGGTCACATCACGTAGTGATAATACATAGCTTCACCCTTGCATAGGGCAGTAATCTGGTACACAAGGGGGGGAGATTTATCAGAAGTGTCTGAGGTAAGAATGTTCTAGTTGTTCATGGAAACCAATCAAAGCTCAGGTTTAATTTTATAACCAGCTGTGGGAAAGCTGAGCTCTGATTGGTTTGCCATGAGCAACTAGAACAGTTTTGCTCTCAGACACTTTTGATTAATCTCCCCTATAGTCCTTATTTCTTTGGCTCCCTAGCCATAAAAAGTTTGTTGGGTTGACCAAACAGGCAGAGTAGCTCCACTGGGCAAGGCAGGTGCAGTATGAGTAAAAGCACATTATGTGGCTTTTCGGGGGAACTTCCCCCTTTCTTTGTAGGGTATATTTTATTAGGAACATGACTGTAATACAATTTACCGTTCCTTGGTGTTACCCGACTGGTTACAGTGTTATGTCCAATATTTGGCTTCTAGATTGTGTGTCAGGCCTGCTCAACAAACAAGTATAGCCTGGAATATCTGAAGAACCATCTAGCACGGGTGTGTGATCACTGCTTTCAAGAACTCCAGAAACAAGGTATTGTAGCCCAGTAATTATCACTTATTGTAGACATATTTTATGTTTTATTTAAATAATGGTTTAATAGACAGAATATTCATAGTATCTTAGTTTATCGGTTGAAAAAAGACACTTGTCCACCAAGTTCAACCAAGGAAGGGAAGGGATTGCATAAGGAAGGGATTTAGGGGAAACAATTATATATAACATAACCATGTTATTTAGGTGTAAAAAGGCATATTCCCACTGAAGCTGCTGATATTAAACCATTCCACACCTGAACATACCGTTACATCATGGTGTGGCATTGGCTGTATGAAGAGGGCTCACAAGCTGTGTGCACAATGCTGTATAATGCAGCAAACACCCACCGCTGAAACCCAAACACAAGCACAATCGGTGCCAACACCATTCATTGATGTTAACCAGTTAACTGCCGGTGTCGCCTCCTTGGGACAGATCGTGCCTCCACTATGATATCATTGGAGGGTGACTATCTGTTTCAGTAACACTCGGGCATCTGTGTGAGACTATCAGGCTTGTCATTTAACATGATCTTTAACAGTGTGATGGTCAGATTTATTATAGTGTCTCAGCCTGCTTCACTGGCATATGAGGTGTTGAAAAGTTGCACAAAAATTTAGCGGACCTAATTTCAAACTTTCTTCCTACGCAGGGGTGGGGACGGGAGTTTTCAAAATTCCCAATTTATGACTATAATGTAGCATAGTCTTACACTAGTTGAAACATTTGTAACTTTGGGCTTGTAAGGGTCTCTAAGTGGAGTGGATGTAAAAATCATCTTTTCGAATTACACTAACTTGTCATAAGGGCTTTGGGGGTGTTACCAGAGCCCCTCTGTGCTGCAGCTTCACAGGCTGTGCAGGAGAACTTCTTCTGCCCCCCCCCCCCCTAGCCCTTCTGGCTCATTCCACAGTACTGTTCAGGGCCTTCTTATGTTGGCTCTTTTCCAGGTTCAACTATTAGCCAGAACGATGTATAAAGGATAGGCCATCAATATCTGATCGGAAGGGGCCAGCACCCACCACCAGAATGACCTGCTGTTTGCTTATCATAAACAGCAGAGCCGGAAAGAGCTGCTGTTCCCATTTTCTTCTATAGGACTTTAATTAAAATGTCTGACCAACCCCTTTAAATATTTTCATTGTTATTATGAACCCTTCACTATTTGTGATCATCCTCCTAACAGGGACGTATTAACTGAGTAATCTCAGTAAAATTGCAAGATGACTTCAACATATAACAACTTTACAATATATGGTATAGTATAGTCTAATGTTTAACCACAATTTTTAATTTTACCTAGATGGCCAACGCATGGCCAAGACTGGCTCGCCTGCAAACCACAAGTCCCCTTCTAGTGCACTTTCATCCGTGCTCCATAGTATTCCATCTGGAAGGAAGCAAAAGAAAATTCCTGCAGCTCTCAAAGTAAGTTTTTTTTTGTGACACTTTGGAAACTGTATTGAAGTGTGAATTGCCAGTAAATCACATTGGGTCATATAGACCTATAGTGGCACACCCCACTAATTTCCTTGCAGAATGTGGATCTCACTTTATTTTAATGATCAGGTATCTAATACTGCATTTATGCTGTAGAAGTTACAGAAATGAGCAGAGCTCAGCAACTTTCTTATGTAAAATCAGATTGGTTTTTTGGGAGCTGGTCTAATGAGACCACTGTTGCAGTAGCTGATAGCAGGGCAAACTCTCTACCTGCATGGACTATTTTACTGCAGCTTGGATAACAGTTTGTTTAAGGGTATCTTTCAACAATTTTGACCAAATGTGACAATACCTTGTGTATGTTGTCAGAAGCAGCTGGACTGTGAAAAACATATTTATATTCCAGGATTGTAGCTGGACTCAGAACATTGGTGTGTGAGATCTCTTCATTGAACTCTGCTATGAATCACTTCTGTAGCAGGGTTCTGCAAATTATTGCATTTCTCACAGTCCTGCTGCTGCAACACATGCAAATGTGTGATTCGACAACTCTCCAAGATTGCTACCTAACAATTTTCAGTGGTCAAAACTGATGACTTAACTTTTAAGGAGTTGCCTTTATAAAGCCTTTTGGACCGGTGGTTTGGTGTCTTAAATAACCTATTATTTTCCCCACTTCATGCCCACTTCTGATTAAATACAGTCCAGTGCTCTCAGTGCTGCATTTGATGCAGTGAAGCTGCTACAGGACACCCAGCTGCACTGCCCATGTGTGGCACGTATAGCACAAAGGCAGTGAAGCCGAGGGGAACTACTCTGACTTAACTGAATCACTGTTCAGGCACAGAAGAATGAGTCTTTTTTTTGCATTATCATACACCTCTATGTATGTTTGTATAAAGGTTTCTTTACTTTTATAGTGGCTACAGAAAGAAATGTAACAGAACAATTTGGGACATCTGGTACATGCATATGTACCAGAGGACCGAATTGGACTGTGGTGAGCGGCCCACCAATCCATTTTCTCTTTACTTCTCCTGCTGCTTCCTGTGATGTGCAGTAGTACACAACCACATGGTGCCCTCAAACCAGCTGACAGATTCCCTTTAAAATGATTATAGTGAAAAGCAGACATCTGTGAGCCTCCTTGCCATTAACAAGATATACAGACAGTAAAACTGGAATGTTAACTGGACCAATTTATAGTAACTGGTGTACACTGAAGTCTTTGTGTGTGAAAGCTGTGGTGCTTCTCTAACTCTTGCATGCTATTCTACTCAGGTGTCGGCCAGTACAGAGGATTCCACTATGAGTGGTTACTTGCATAGATCAAAGGGGATCAAAAAGCCCTGGAAACAACTGTGGTTTGTCATAAAGAACAAAGTTTTATACACGTATGCTGCTAGCGAGGTAAGACTGTGTCTTTTTATGTACTCTTTTCTGATACTACTAACAAGTCTTATGAAAAAAATTCACCAAATATTATAAAATAACCAAAGAATAGTTCTTTCATCTATATTTTGTCTTATTTTCATGGCTAATCCTGCTGAAGAGAATTTCACATGGGGGTGGGAGTAAGGTTGATTTCTCTTCATATAGCCAGCAACACAGGCCCAGATTTCCTAAAGCCCCTGCGCCAGTTCTCTGTCGGACCTTGAACGTTCTTTCAAGTGAAAACTGCTTGTACATGTATTTAAGAAGTGTCCAAGACTTAAATTGTGGCACACATTGTACTATACCCGACGCAACACAAAATTCTGTACTGAAATGAGCGTTCCGGAACTCATTTTAACATTCAAAGTCTGACAGAAGTGTGTCGCACACCCCATGGTGCACCAAGAAAAAAATGGTGCACTCTGTTGGAGCAGTGCATGGAGCACCAGATTCATGAAGAACGTACGTCACTGTGTAGCATTTCATACAGCAGCTGCATCCCTAAGTACTAGTCCCATACCAGCACTATGTCCTAACAGTGAGACCTGTCAATCAGGGACAGAGAGCCAGGCAGTGCAAGGAACAATGAATATACAGGACTCGCAGTGATTGTACTCACCTCAGGTGAATTGCATATAAGTTTACAAACTGTTTTTATTATCATTGCAGTCATGGGGAGGAACTATTGCGGGTGCATCCACACGTTCAGTTTTTCAGATGCAGTTTTTGAAGCCAAAAGCAGGTGTGGATGATAATGGGTTGAGACAAATAATTAACAGGCGCATGGGCGCCGCCATCTTGCCGAGGATCGTCTCTGCCCGTGACGTCAGCCTCTTCCGACACTCTCGTTTTAACCCTTCCATTACAATGTGCTATCAGCACATTGTAATGAATAAGGAGGAAAATCCCTTTATACTGGATCGATTCGACAACCTAGGGTTAAATTACACGAGGGAGTCTGAAAAATGGTAGAAATAAAAAAGGAAAAAAAACTGATATAAAAATAACTGAAAAGAACTGATATAAACAGTAAAAATCATTAACACATTAGGTATTGACGCGTCCGAAAATGCCGATCTATCAAAATATAACAACGTTTTTTTTCACTGCATTAAACCCTGTATTGGAAAATAACGCCCAAAGTTGAAAATGCGACTTTTTGCCATTTTGAAAAATATAAAGAAATCTATAAAAAGTGATCAAAAGGTCATACAGTCATACAAATAATATCATTTAAAACATCATCAAAAGTTGCAAAAAATGACACCACCCACAGCTCCGTACAACAAAGTATGAGAAAGTTATTAGTGCCAGAAAATGGCAAAATAAAAAAAAAGTACAGGAGGTTTTAATTTTTGTAAATGTATAAAAAACTTTAGTTATAGCTTTTGAAGGTGGGGAGTGAAAAATGGAAATTTAAAACAGGAAAGGGCTTGCTCCTTAATCGGTTAAAAGGTGCTGCTCCTCCTCCTACTTTTATTCCATTACAGGTTTGGGCATCAAAAACTGCATCTGAAAAACTGAATGTGTGACTGCACCCTGCTAGGAAAGAGGGTAATCCTTTTTAATCATAATTTTTAATGAAGTACAGGCAGTCCCCGGGTTACATACATACAAATTCAACTTAAGAACAAACCTGCAGAACATATCTTGTAAGTCGGAACTGTATAATTTATAATCGTAGCCCCAGGCAATTTTTTTTTGGTCTCTATTAAAAATGTTGGATTGTCATAAGAACCAGGATTAACAATAAAGCTTCATTGCAGACATCACTGATAACTGTTATAGCTGATTATTGTAGCCTAGGGCTAAAGTACAGGAAATTACCAAAATCCAGAGGTCAGTTTGTAACTAGGGGTCATCTGTAAGTCAGGTGTTCTTAAGTAGGGGACCGCCTGTATTTATTTTGGGTAGGCTAATTTGAATGACATGTTCAAATTAATGTTAGTGTTGCATCCTGTTACAGTCTCAGGGGTCACCTGGAACACTTAGTATTGTTACTTTCTGGATAAATTGATGCACATTCTTACATGGAGATGTCTTGGATAATTTTAGGACATTGCAGCATTGGAGAGCCAACCTCTTCTGGGATTCACCATTCAAGTACTAAAGGAAGATGGCAATGAAAATAAAGTCATTCATCTACTGCATAAAAACACTTTATTCTATGCTTTCAGAGCGGAGGATGTGCACACTATTGAAAGGTATGTTATCTTAGATAACTAAGATTTTTCTTCTGTATTTACAAACTGTCCTATTAACCATTTTAGATTTTCAGAGAACATGTCACACCCTCCATTAACTCGGATAGTATAGAACCTAATTAGCTTATTGGGTACTGAAATAGCTGTGAAACTATTCAAATATGGCTCTCTATTGTCAGATGGTTGGAGCAGGTAGAATGGCACTGCCCATCTAACAATGAGCTGAAAATATTGACCTTGCTGGGTGGGAATTATAATTCCAGCTATGCCAGAATCATTGGAAAAAAAGCCTATTAAAGATGTAGAGAGTTGTGCTTGGTAGCTTAAGATCCTTTTTAACAGCAAGTGTAAATTTATCTTTGTCATGTGAGTGATGAGCATCTTAAGGGTGGTGTCACACACTGCGTTTTGAACACATTTTAGTCATACTTATTCAGTCTGTTAAAACTGTTTTTGAAAACTCATCCATTTTTGTCTGTTTTTCCCAATTATCTTAATTAAAAACGGACAAAAATGCATGTGTTTTCAAAAACGGGTTCAAAACGCCACTTGTGAAATATCCTTTTCAGCAAAGTGTAGATAAACCACAGAACAGCTCCGCTCACAGAACTAGATGGTTCATAATGTGTCTGCTTAGAGAGTCCCCACTCACACTCTGGAATTTTACACTGACCATCACTGATTGTAAAATTGTGAAGGAAACGGTTAAAGATATTTATTGTGTTAACATCACCAGGGGATTGAGATTTGAGAATTTTCTTTCATGAGGAAACTCCTATAAGCAGAGATGCTGGCCCTGATCATTGCAGGGCATTTCTATCCTGGTGAGGCTGTGACCAATGAATTTCCCACCATGGGTTTATACTCAAGTCAATAAGTTTTCGCAGTTATTTGTGGCAAAATGAGGTACCTCGGCTTATACTCGAATAAACATACGCTACCACAATGAAACAAAAGCCATACAATATTTGGTTGTAATCTATAAATGTTATTTTTTTTTTTTTAAATGTAGCGTATAAAGCAGTGATGGGCAACCTTTTGAGCTTGGTGTGTCAAAATTCGCCAAAAAAACGAGCATAACTCGGGTGGTGTGTCACCTTGACAAAAAAACATGATATTTATAGTTTAAATAATAAATATGTATACTATTTAACTTCTAGGGTACTTTAACTGTAGGTTGTCTGATTGATCCTACAGTATTTTACAGTATGGCAGTATATGCAGATTTTCCCAATCATCTATTACTATGTGCAAATTACACATTGTAATAGATCGGTTACAATCAGACAGGTGTGGAAATGCTTAGTAGCCTGTGAACTTTCAGTCATGAAAGTTCACAGGTTATAGCGAGGGCGCAGGTGCCGCTGTCTGCATCTCCCTTATGCCCTCTTGGCATGAAGAAGGTGTGAGGAGCAAAATAATCGCAATGTCTGGCAATTTGCAAGGCGTTGCGATTATTTCAGGGCTTGTACGTCACAAAACTGACACACAAGCCCTGATGACTGTCTTCTATCATACAGTGCACTGACCTTACTTACTATATGATGAAAGTGGTTCTCCTCCCTCATCCCTGCTGTGGAGATGGTCAGTGTAGAGGTGGCAGCTGCTGGGACATCACACAAGGCAGCAGCGATGTGGCCTCTGACTGTGCTGCCATCCTCCCCCCACCACAACTATCAGGAGCTGCAGAGGAGCCTCCTGGGTGTATGGCTGGGTTACCTCTCCTGCTGTGCCCCATGCTGATACCTGTGCTGACTGGAGACACTAGGCACAGCTCACACATGGGGAGAGATCGGTCCGGGGAGGAGGAGGAGGGGGGAGTGCTGGAAGCTCAGTGCAATCTCTCAGCCTCCCGGCTACTGCACCTGGTCATGTAGGATGAAACTTAACTCTCAGGCAGCCGCGTGTCAGTGAAAATGGCTACGTGTGTCAGCACTGACACGCGTGTCATAGGTTGGCCATCACTGGTATAAAGTAAAAGCTCCTATCCGGATTTTGAAAAATCATGAAAAATCTAACTTTCCACTAAAATATGTACAAATCCAGACTACTTATTAACCTATTATTAGCCATATGCTATATCAGTTGTATTTGCACATGCCCTGTGTATCTAGCACCTATATATACACGTCAAGACAGTGTCCCATTTTAAACTGTCATATCTCCTGAACCATGGCTCTATCTTCTCCATAGAAAGCTTAGCGGCTGCTGCTATGTTGCTTCAAAGTATAGGACATGTCCTATAACCTATTTTGCACGGCTTGATCATAGTATGGTGAGAAACTGTGTGCACATCGAAGCGTGACCAGCTGCCATAGGTCTCATGCACACTAACCCCATAGATGTCTAAGAGAACTAAGTGACCTTTCCTTTTTGTCTTTTCTCTTCTAGGTGGATTGAAGCATTTCAAGAGGGAACAGTACTCTAACATCAACATGTGTCCTTGTGACAAAAACACTACAGTCTTTATTTAGGATTATTTTGTACATATTTCATAATTTTTCATATCTTTTGCAGTTTCTTATGTTTGTATATCAGTTTGTTGAACCTTATGTACATATTATTTATTAAATCACAGATGTTGACTCCATCATCAAGTTTACCTGTAGATAAACCAGTGAATGACATTAATTGTACATAAATAGAAATATTTTATTGGATTTTCCATGCTTTTATACATTTTATATCTTACATAAATGATTGAAGAACACAAATGTACTTTTGTTTATATGTCTTCTTAATGTATCTGTCACCTTTTATTCAATTTTACCATAATTAGTCCTAGGTCTAACTTGAATGTAGATGGATATGATGGTGTGTTGTATCTTCTAAATTCCTGGTACCTCTCCACTTACCTGTTGCTTGTCATGCCTTTTGTCCAGTAGGGAGAGAGCAGCAAACTTCTAAATGATGCCAGTGAAATGGATTATCTATAAGACTTGGTCAAGTCTTTACAAGAGTGAAATCTCCATAAGGAGTTTAGTTTCTTTCTGACCTACATTGATGGCCTCTTATCTGCCCAAACCAGTTCCCTACACAGCTATTGAGATGCAAACAAAAATGCTGTCCACAATTGGTGGTCTATATCTTTTGGGAATAAAGATAGTTTGTCCCACATCATGCCCCTAGGCCTCTTGTAAGCCATGCATTAAAGTATGACTCCAAATTGTGGTATGGGATTCCCATTTTCAAAATAAACAGAGAGAAGCCCATATCGTGTTGTCAAATATGAAAACTGCCTAAAGATCTGGCACCCTGAACCAATGTGGCACACTGCACTTCAGATGCAAAATACTCCAGTATTCTGGCGTAGACAGATTTATTTATCTCCCCAGTGTTCCAGAGCAGGAGAGGGGTGGAGGCTGCAGAAGAGAATATGACAATATGCAGGAAGTGATGGTGAAAGTTATGTAGAATCACATACTGGGGTAGAGGGACTGAAAAGGGACATTTGAGACACTCTACCTCACTATTCTTTGCAGGAGAATTCTGCATCCACAGATCTTCACCAAAACAAGACTTTCCTACAAGCTTTACATGATCTCCCCTCTCTTCAAAGCGAACACTCCAGCAGAGTACAGAATCTGTTTCTTGGGTAAACAAGATACTGTCTCAGAGATGAGCAGCACAAACAGGGAAGGTGGCTAATGCAGAAAAGGGCTTAACTAAGGAAGATAGCAGAGAAACTCCCCAACGAAAGATGAAATACGTAACGGAAGTAACAGGCAAAGTTGTTCTACATGGTTGTAGAACTATGGTTGTAGATTATGGCTTGATATTTAATTATATTTTTCTTAACATTATTTTGTACCAGGTTACTAGAAGCCTTGACCAGCTGTAGCACCTTCAATATCCTGCAGCATGATGGAGTTGCAGTGTATTCTGGCTGTACTATACAGCATGTGCATTAGGAAAAGTTTCCTTTATGACTTTGATTTGTGAAACTTTGATTGGGGGAACTTTTTAAATAGTTCCACTAGGAAGCACAATTTGTCACGCTGATAACTATCCCGAAATTACATCACTATAAACAGAAACATTAAATAAAACTATAGCTTTTGGGAGGTATGAAGAAATAAACACAGATATGAAAAAAAATTGATGGTAAGCGGATGTAGGGGTTTCAAATGAAAATAGAAAAAAAAGGAAAGAACACATTCTTTCTGTGCTTAGTCACACAGAATGCCAGTGCACTATAGCTCATAATGCAGTAGAACTCTATTGAAGCTGTTAAAGAAAATGTTCTAAAGAAATTAGTTGAATCTATAGCTCATTGTGTTATTTTTACACATTTGTTTATTTTTACATACAAATTTTATATCTATAATATTTTAACAGTGTCCCAAAAGAGACATGAGATCACATGATCTCTTGGTACAATACGGTGCATTACTAATATAGTGCAGTTAACTATACTGTCAGCTGTCTCTGTTATGGCCTGATGCAAAGCCTGGACATCCTTCAGAGGATCCCTTCCACTGCGTGAAATCATGACCAGCTCACGACTGCAGATGTGGGGCGCTAATGGGTGACAGTGGGAGTGCTTAAGGAATTTGAACCCCTAATCCAAATCATGGGAAGCAAGAATACTACCACTGAGCTACAGACTCAAGTAACATCCACATAGGGCTGGTGGCAGCACCTGGTGTATTTAGGCAAGTGTTGGAGCCCAGTTGGGCGCTGGAAGAAAAATTCCTGGCCACGAAAGCACCAGCTTTTGGCTGGTCATCACGCTCCCTAAAATTGCCGTTAAGTAATTGTATAACGAAAACAAAAAAAGAGAGGCAAAACAAGAGGACGGCGCCTCGTGTATTATCATAGGATAAATGGGAAATAGTAAATTAAATTGAAATAAAAATATCCAAGGGATATGTATAGAGAGGGAGGGTATGGACAGTATGAGAATCGCGCTCACCTTAAATAGCTTAAATCGAGCGTAGAAATACTCCAAAAGCTGCCCAACAGCTTGCCGATATTCGCTTTATGCAAAGGCTGAACCGGTGTCACAAGCATAAAATGGGGTTAGAAAACCAAGAAAAAGGCTGGCACGGCGCTATTATGGAGAGAGTCTTCTGGCAAGTTTACAGTTTTTGGAATAAACAATTTAAACGCGTTTCGGGCAGAACACCCTTCTTCAAGTACAAATGGAAATAGCTAATCGTTGTGCGCTGGATCCATTCAGTGATGGAGCGCCAGCACTGAATGGATCGAGCACGCAACGATTAGCTATTTCCATTTGTGCTTGAAGAAGGGTGTTCCGCCCGAAACGCGTTTACAGTTTTTGGAATAAAAATTTAAACTTTCCAGAAGGCTCTCTCCATAATAGCGCCGTGCCAGCCTTTTTTCTTGGTTTTCTAACCCCATTTTATGTTAAGTAATTGTACCTGTGTCTTTAAACCCTTCCCTTGTACTATTACTAGTACAAACACTTACCGGTAACACCCACGTTCGGTAATAGGTCGTTAAGAGGTTAAGACCTACCAGTTTCCCTGGACCTGGCAGCCACTTGGTCACAATGGAGTTAGTAGGCGAGCCCCCTAGGGGCTCCAATAGCGCATTACAGCAAAGATCATTTCTGTGATCGCAGGTAGGTTCAGCTTCCTCTCTGGTCTTGACCCAGTCAACAAGACAGACAGACTGTCCCTATCCTGAGACAATCTGGTTGATAATGGGCCCTACAGTGAATCCTTACCTGGGAGACCTACTTCTCCTGGTACTTTCCTGTCCTCACTTGCAGGTCCACCTACCAGAGACCCCTGACCTGACGTGGTAATGGAAGAAACCCCCACTTCTTCTGCTTTCCCCAGATCTGTCTCCTGGCCTCCATCTGAACTGGCAGTCACTTGATCAGAGGGAAGTCAGCAAGCCCCCGAGCGGCTCCAACTGCGCATCACAGCGGTGATGGTCCCTGTTACCACAGGAAGCGTCCACATAAGCTCTGGGGGTAAGTCCTTACCTGATAGCATCACCGCTCCAGGTATCTTCCTGTCCTCACCTACAAGCCCTATCCCCATAGCTGTTAGCCACCTGTCTCTCCCAACACTTGAATTCTAAGAGGACAACAGGTCTCTTGAGGATGACAGGCCACTCCCTGTAGCCTGACCTTCTGCTGGTTGGTCCCCTCCCCCAAAGGCAAAGTGGGACCCTTGACACTACTCAACCCCCGCATTCCCGGCAGTAGGCATGTCACACACATTGATATAATCAGTGAACATAACAACACTGACAGCATTATCAGATACATTCTCAATTACAGCTGCAGGCTTTATATTGCTGTTTGAGGGGTCAGTCTCGGGTTATTCTGAGGTCACATACTGTGACACTAGCCGCCACAAGTCCCAGCAGGACACTCACAGGTATGTCAGATACCCATACCTCCCTCACTCTACTCCTGGCACCCCAGTCCAAATACACCTTGGCAATGAGCAGTGCCAATTCAGCTTCTCCAATTCCAGAAACTAAGGGTTTTCCCGGGTACCAAATCCTGTGGAGACACTAGTTCTAGTGGCACAAAGGTCAACCCAGCATCTCTGTTTCTTAGCCTATGGTGACAGCACTTCCCACCACCCCAAAACAAGACAGGGGACGGTTTTAGGGATGGTACCGGACCCCGGGCAGCTAACGGATGGTGTTGCCCACTCTCCAACCAGCAGGTTTCTTGGCTTAG
Organism: Engystomops pustulosus; assembly: GCF_040894005.1. Classification (NCBI taxonomy): domain Eukaryota; kingdom Metazoa; phylum Chordata; class Amphibia; order Anura; family Leptodactylidae; genus Engystomops; species Engystomops pustulosus. Next base: position 86,790,975 of record NC_092414.1, on the reverse strand, counting down.
AGTCCGGTTGTTGGTGTACTCATCTGCCAGGCCAGCTGTTTCCAAAGCTTCTCAGTCTTGTCATGAATGTGCTGCAGTAATTCATCCAGGCAATTCCACAAAAACAACTTGATGGCGATTTGCTCCTTCAGCAGCTGCTAGTCCAGCTGTCAGCAGACCTCCGCTGTAAACTCAAGAGCTTCTTCCAGGTCGGACTCTGGTCAGGTTGTACTGTCTGACCAGAGCCTACTTCATATCCACGTTGGTCAGGGTGGTCTCGCTGGACAAACAGCCAAACCCATTGGTCTACATGTACGTGGTTCTGTTGACAAGTATTTTCAAAAGCAAGTAAAAAGGTGTCCAAAGTCAGTACCTTTATCCAGCAGGGGAAAGTCCTCAGTCTGCAGCTTTGGGACATGCTTCTCTGGTAACACTGGACTAATGTTCATGCTCCAGTTTTGCTTGCTCCCATCGTTCTGCAGCCTCTGCTTGCTCTTGCTCCACAGCAGCCATGAGTGTTTCGTATGCAGCATGGCCTGTAAACTGGTTAAGGCAGCTTGCAAGATGGCTGTTAAGCCCATCAGACCATATCCGTGGGTTCAATGTGGGAATGGCCACTGGCTCCTTGGGGAGTTTGGGCAGTGCTCCCCCTCGCCACCTCCACCATATGCGGTACTGCATCATCCCCAGTACTGTCCACAGCTGTGGCAACATTTTTCTTCCTTTGTTTCCATCGGCTATTCTTGCAGCTGTTGGTAACTAACACAGAACTGCAACTTGATGTACCTCACACCTTACTGTAATTGCACTCTGCCTGTGTCTTGTGCTGAATTGGTCTTAAGACCCCAAAACAAACACTCCTGTGGTAATCTGTGTCTGGGAGTATGAATCCCACACCGCTAGCCACCAATGTGACATTTTTGGACCCTAGGGGTATGAAAGGTCAATTAATTATCCTTCTATAGATACTCCCAGAGCGCACAGGTTCTGAAAGGCGCAGGAAGTGAGGTAGAGTTGTCCCCACAACCTCCGGATATGGCACAACACATCACAACCTTGAATGGCTGAAAGACCCCTTCACTAGCCTCAGTGAAACAGAACCTTATCAAACTAAATAATCCACTACCAACTCTCTTTTAGCAACGGGATTATATAGGAACGGTATTATATAGGGTGAGGAACCAACCGGGTAGCATGTATTTAACCGAAACACAGACATGGGGGTATGTGCTTCGAGATAAAAGAGCAACTCAGGTTAGATTAGCAATGGTAAAAGGTTTCCACAGGCAAAGATGCTGGGCACTGGAGGTGCTCCGATTAGAGTAGTTGCAGACACTACCCTGCATACCCATAGGAGAGCTCTAGGGACCTCATACCTAGCATCAGGTCCAGGGCGTGGAGGAGTTCTACCTTTTTGATGGGAAGGCATAGGGTCAGGGTTCTAGTCTAATGGGAACCAGGTGAATCCCTGGATCACATTGATACCAAACGTAACCCATTTGCTATGTTCTCATTCAGGGTTATTTATATCTCTTCTGTGTCCAAAAATGCTAGAACTTATTTAGGCACAGGTACCTTGCAGGCCAAAAACAGTACTTCCTTCAGAAATATAGCTTCATAATGGGACCAGTCATCTTCCGGAGTAATGGCAAATACTTACTTTTTATCAGGTTGGAAATGAAAATATCGTAATTTTTCCAGGGTGTTTTTTTTACATTTTTTTTTTAAAAAGGTGTTTACTGTGGCAATACCCAATATGTATTGATTTTCACTTTTTTATATGTAAAATTTGATTTTTATATGTGATGGTGCCTTAGGGGATCTTTATTATTTTTTTTCATTTATTTGCACCTTTTTTGTTAAAAATTTCTTTGACCGTTTTACTTTGTCCCAGTGATCATTTGAACACTTGTTTAATGTAATATACTGCAATATTAATGTAATGCAGTATATTACCTTAGTCAGCCTATGCATTCTGTACAGTGTTAGCTTGTGCTGAAAAGACCCCAGGGCTGCCACTAAAGCAGTTGCCAGCTCCGCTATTACTGTGGGAGCCCAGTTTTCACATACATTTCACAAGCACTCTGCTACTAAGCTTGGATGACTGACGAGACATACATGTGCGTCAGAATGCAGCAACAGACTGCATTTTCCAATATACATTTATGTGTTATTGTGCCAAGGGGTTACAATTAGAAACGTAGGAATCATGAATAAAACTTTGAGAAAACAAAAAAAGAACAATAAGACTATTATAACCAAGTTTATTAAAATATAAAAATATATATGTATAATTTAAGTTTATGTGAGAATATTTAAACACCCACCTTTAACGCCAGAGGCACCTAAAGGACAGTAGGCCATGTTAACCAAGAATACATTTGACATAGTTGCAGATAGAAGCTTTCTGGAAGATATACAATAACAGTTATCCTGACATCTAGATCATGATTATTTCCTATGACCTGTGAAAGGCTAGTTCCCCAGTTCTTCTGACTGAAGTCATCACATAGCTACATTCAGTCCGCAGCAGGTGTTATCCAGTTTCAAAATATAAATAAACAGTAAAAATCATAAAACAAGTTAGGTATCTCTGCACCGAAAATGCCTGATCAAAATATAATAAAGGTTTTTCACTGTGTTTAACCCTGTAATAGAAAATAGCACCCAAAGTTGATCAAAAGGCCGTACAGTCTGAAAAATTTAAAATGTCATCAAAAGTCGCACAAAATTACACCACGATGTGTACACCAAAGTAAAAAAAAGTTATTAGCGCCAGAAGATGGGAAAATAAAAAAAAAATTGTACAGGTGGTTTTAATTTTTGTAAATGTATGAAAACATTATAAAATCTATACAATTTTTTTTTATTTCCATGATCACGTCGACTCGAAGAATAAAGTAGACATAACACACTGAAAGCGGTAAAATCCAAGCCCACACCAAAATGGTGCAAATGTGTCTTTTCAACAATTTCACTGCATTTAGATTTTTTTCCAGCTTGCAAGTACACAGCATGGACTATTAAATACCATCACTATGAAGTGGTTTGTTACACAGAAAACAAGCCCTCACGCAGCACTTTACATGGAAAAATATAAAAGTTATAGATTTTTGAAGCAAGGGAGTGAAAAATGAAAACGCAAAAGGGCTTCGGCGTTAATGCTAAATTACTTTAAGAGAGAGAACACAAGGCATCATGGGATCTGTGGGTAAGCTAACCGGCCTCAGCCTGAGGGCATAGACTGACACACATTAGTTTCCGCCCACTTCACCTCTAGTGAGATTTTTGTCAAACACTTTCAGAACAGAAAATGCCATAACTTTGGAAAGAAAAGAACAAGCAGCACTAAGTAGGCCTCGCTGTTTCTTTTCAAAGGGGGAATCACATGTAATAATTTGGTAAAATCACTATAGCTTTACAGGTACACTTTAACACCTTGCCGACCGAGGACGAACTATATCGTCACGAGCTGAGCTCTCTCCATACACAGCAGGTAACGGCTGTATAAAACAGCCAACACCCGCCTGTCACTGCCGCGTCAAACCCGACCGCGGCACATAACTTACAGTTAAATGCCGGCCGCCATCTTTGATTCCCGATCGCCGCCCCCCCTGGAATGTCATCGGAGGGCGGCGATCAGTTGCTATGGCAGCCTAGAGTCTCATTGAGACTTGTAGGCTTGCCAGGTGCAATGATTTCTAATAGCCACCAGAGGGCAGGCTATTAAAAATCATTGTAAAATAGCTATATACTGCAATACAGTAGTATTGCGTAGTAAACGAAAAAGGGCCACGTCCCTAAGGAGTTAATGTCATTTTAATGTGTTCTTGAAGTATGTTACTATCAGGGTAGCCTGAGCTGGGGGGCAGGTTGGGTGAAGAGGAGGTAAAGTACAGGGTGCAGGCACTGAGATTTAGGGAATTTGGACAAGCATCTGAGAAAGCAGGAAAGGGGGGGGGGCACCTTTCCTAAGAACTCACAGAATATGTTTGGGCTGTATAGAGTACAGTATTACCGCATAGGTTGGAGGTACTAATTCACACCTGCAAAGTCTATGGAGAATAACTACAATTCCTGCCGCATTGTACATCAGCCCTGAGTTGCACACAAATCATCACGTCTATCATAAGCCTTTCACATGACACCAGTGTTCGGCCTCCAGCACCGCACTTCCCGCGCTCACACGACCGGCGCGGACTCTCAGTTCCTGAATGCGTCATTCCGTACGACGCGCCAGTGACGTCATCACGGTTCCAACTACGCTTCGGTCACGGGGAGGAGCTGTGTACTCGGTGGAGCTGAGGGAGGGTCACGAACTCTGACCCACCGGGAACCGGGTGCAACGCATAACGGGGTATACGTCACCTGGAAAGAGTCATCTGCGCTGTGTATTCGGACACAGGTAAGATGGACGCGAGTATTAGAGGAAGTGTCTCGCGCAGTGAAATATGAGCTTGCGGGGGCGCTGTATGGAAGCTGGAGTCTTCCGGCTCTTCCGCTGTTCTACGTGAAGACGTCCGGGTGGTTGTGCTTCACCTCCTCACAGTGACCTCTGACCTCCACCCGACAGGAATAGCTTCCCGGAGACGCTGCTTCCTCCCGGCACGCGCCGAGCTCTGCCCTCCCTCTGTGCGCGCACTCCAGTGACGAGGCGGGAGCCCGGGCGGCCGTGTGTCACCACATAACATAACATAACATGTATACATGTGGAGCCATATGCACGCATCATAGTATATCTCGTAGTGTGCGGGGACAATGGTGAAAGGATGCGCTGCAAGAAGGGCGCCTCGGGGCAGCCTGGGCTTCTCTTCTGTTTGGATGATGATGATGATGATGATCAGCTTTCACAGTTTTTTTTTTTTATATCCTGAAATGTATTACATATTTTATTAAAAAAAACTAAGTTCCAAGCACAGAAATGGGAAGAAGACCACCACAAGGTTCATGGAGCTTAAACATTATTATGTATTATTACCACAAACGCTCCATGGATCCTAGCAGCCTCCTCAGAGTCTAAGGTGCCTTGGTGACAATATACTGTGTGCCAGTGCATACAGCACAGGGGCTAAGAGCTCATTCAGTATCTCACATTGGTATGCTATGCATGACTACCGCTAATCACATCTTTATTGTCTATGTGCCATTTCCACGTCCAATTTGGTTTCTATGGAGTCTGCAGGAAATGATTTCAGCATTCACTATTTTTTTTCATGCTAGCGGACCATGAACTTAAAAAGATATCAGTGGGTCTGCAGAAGTCCCCTCTATCCCCCCACCTCCCCCCCCAAGATGATGTTTTTCTCCATTCACACAGCAGACTGGAGATGGATGTTTTTTTATTTTCTGTGGATGTGCAACAACCAGTGTGAATGATCCCTTACTTTTATTTCACAGGACCCTTTGAATGTCCACAATTTGTGGATACATCAGGAATGTTCAGCAAGTAAAGTTGAAATTTCTCTAAAACTCTCGACCCCTTGTTTGTGAAAATAGACAATTACCGCTTCACTTACAAATGCTGTGAGAAAAAGGTTGGGAGAACTCTGATCTTTCCAAATTTTGACAGGCAGTCACTGTTGTCTTTGATTGTAGTAGTGTTGTGATTGAGAAACATGGACTGAAGGATGTTTGGATCAAGCGATAGTTAGGGTCAAGTATCAGGTCCTGGCAATCCTGCTTTGGGGTTTATTGCATACTACAATTCCTAGTAAAAAGATTTGTGTAAAACCACACTGGGAAACGGATATCTGAAAAAAAATCTTCTTTATTGGGTAAAATCCATGCAGACAGATACAATTTCTAGTAGTTCTACCAATATATATCCAGTTTAGTCCGTTTACTCCTCTCAATTCAAAAGCCATAACTTTTTTTTAATCTAACGCACTCACGCTCTGCGCCGCACATGTATGGAGGGTGTATGAAGAGGGCTCACAGGATGGGCCCTCTTCATACAGAGGTGGGGTTTGCTGCATATTGCAGCAAACACCCACTGCTAATACCCATCTACACATTAGTTTAATATTTGAAAAAGTATTAAAAGACAATAAAACCTGTATAAATTTGTATCTCCGTTATCGTATCGAACAAAAGAATAAATTAGAGGTGTTACTGCAAACGCACAGTGAAAGTCGTAAAAACAGCCCACAGGAAAGTGACGCAGAAAATAAGCCCTCACACAGCTCTGTACATAAAAAAAAAAAAAAAAAAGAAAAGGTTGTGGATTTTTGGAGACTGAAAAATGAACAAAAAAAACCCCCTCACAGTCCTTAAGAGATCTGTGAGGGCTTGTTACCTGTAGGACACAGTGTACTTTTTAGTGGTGCCATTTAATATTCTATGCAATCTACTGGAAAGCTGTAAAAATATCATTCTAAGGCTACATTCACACACGTATGGGGGGTGTATATACGGCCCACGTATGTACGGCAGATATATGTCCCCCATACACTTCTATGGCTCACAGCCCTGTACGGGAGCGGTACGGTACCGTACCGCTCCGTAGCCCGGGAAAAGATAGGACATGCTCATCCCCTGCTCCTCTCTGTAGCGCCGATGTATGCCGGCCGTACTACGCTCCCGTAGGGTGCCGTGCGCCCATTGCTGCCTATGGGGGACGTATATCGGCCGTATATACGGCGGCCGTATATACGTCCCCCATACGTCAGTGTGAATATAGCCTAAGATTGGTGAAGTTGCCAAAAAAAAACAAGCATTTACAGCATTTTAACCCCTTTGTGATAGAGGGTCATAGATGCCCGGATATCAGTTTTTGGAGTTCTGCTATGCACTTCTTTAAATTACGATATCTTTGGAAAAGCTTAACATATCAAAACAATTTTTGCTTTGTTTTTTTCATGAAATGTAAGACTTAAAGAGAACCCGTCATGCAAAATAACCCCCCTAAACTAAATATATTTTCATAAACTGCCATTAGAGAGCATTGCCTCTATCCCTTCATTGTCCCTCTACATGCCTGTAACCCTAAGCAATGAGGTCCTAAAGCTGTATGCAAATGACCTGTGAAATGTCCAATGAAGCATTAGCATATTCAAGCTGTCCACTCTATTCATGAGTGGGAGGCACAGCCACACCCCCAGTGCTTGACTGACAGACTGTATAATGGTGTGAGGCTGTATAATGATGTGCTTCCTGGTGCTGGTGGCCACACCCCCAGTGCATGACTGACAGCCTGTATAATGATGTGAGGCTGTATAATGATGTGCTTCCTGGTGCTGGCGCCCCCTGCAGCCTGTGTGTGTATGTGTGTGTGTTTAGGAGAGATACAGCAGCTCCAGGATGCAGCCATGTTACAGCAGAACATGCCAGATTCATGTGTAGCTGATGTCTGTGTCTCTCACCTGTATATTAGGAGGATGTCAGCAGATACAGCACACACAGGCCATGCTTTACTATACATTACACACAGACATGAGCAGGGGGAGGAGTAACAGGGGTGACATCACTGCCTCTGACCATGTGACCAGCCTCATTTACATGATAAAGAATAGATGATTTTACAATGAATAATGTATGAAATAACTAGATAAAGGCTGGGATGGGATCCTTGTGATCTGCTCCAACAGGTAGTGGTGACAGGACTAGTGACACAGACCTGATGACAGGTGTCCTTTAAATTGATAGGATTGTTTCATGTTTTTTCTTTATAAAATTTTCCGATAAATGAGTAAAAATTTTGGAACTTTTCCGATGAAAGTTTAAAAAAAAAAAAAAAAAAGTAGTAAAACTGAATAAACTTTTACCGAAATATGTTTTAAATATGCACAGCATTATTCCACCACTCTTTCCCCAAGTTCATCTACAAAAGCAGAGGTTGCATGTACTTCAATTCTGCAAACTGTAAGCTATTTCTTTCCTGTAGCTCCTTCTACATTGTGCTTCAGCTGACACATTTCAGTAGCCTATATCTCCTGAACCCAGGCACCTAGAAACACAATTCTGTTGTCGTATAAATCAGAGAATCTCCCCTTCAATATGATATCTGGATTGGGTGTGGATGCTTCAGAGAAATGGAGATATTCACTCTTAAGTTTACAGTCAGAAATAGAAAGCTGCATATAAAAATCAAAATGTTTTTTTTTTACAAATGTAATTAGGACCTGGTCAGGCAAATAAAACCCTCTAGCAGAACTTACTAAAGTAAAAATCTCCCTAGCCCTCTCCCAGTTAGAGCACTGTTAAATCTCTAGCTTATCGGAACATACCGATAAGCTAGTAAACAATGCACTAAGTAGCGGTCCGAACGTCGGACCTAGCTTACAGCGTGTTTTTTTTTTTATTCATGACGGAACGGTCCAAGGCACTCAGCTCTCTTCAGATTCTTCCCCGGACCGCCAATCCCACACCTGATGTTGGCTGTGACTGCACAGAAGGCTCGATGCTGCAGTCACCGACTCCTTGGACCGCCCCTCATGAATAAGCCGGACCACTGTAAACTAGGTCCGACGATCGGACTGCTACTTAGTGAATTACCGCTACTTAGTGAATTGTTTCCCAGCTTATCAGTATGTTCCAATAAAGCTGGAGATTTAACAGTTTGATAACTGGGGGAGGACCATTAAATGAAATGTAAATGCCCAGATGGAAATACCCCTTTAATCCCCTAGAGCTCCGCGCCGTAGCTGTACTGCGCTAGGTCCTGCGAATAGTGCTCAGCGCAGTAGAGCTACAGTGCAGAGACTATGCCGGTTCGGCTCTGCACCATAGCCGAGCCAGCATGGGGGGTCACGGGATGTCAGCAGTAATCTACCGCTGACATCCCCGGGTAACACCCGCAGTCGGAGTGGGCTCTGATCGCGGGTGTTTAACTCGTTAAAGGCATTTAACATGCCTTTGGGGGGGGTCTTTCCACCACCGCGCTGTTTTCAAGGGCGCTGATCGTTGCTATGGCATCTCTGGGGTCCGATCGGGACCACACAGATGCCTGAAGGCAGTGCCATTAAGATGGCGTCAGTGACGTCATCTTAAAGGCACAGTGTCAGCCTATGCGTGTGCATAGGCTGACACTGCTAATATCCTGCAATACATCAGTATTGCAGAGTATTATCATGAACAAGCAATCAGATGATTGCTTGTTCATGTCCCATGGTGGAACAAGTAAATACGTAAAAAAAAATGTTATTCATTAAAAAAAAGGTTTATAAATCAATAAAAATGCTCATAAGCCCCAAAACATATACAGAGACATATAACGCTATAAAAAGTCTAAATCATAACACAAACCCCACTTATATAGTATCACGCGTCCAAAACAATCCACAGAATAAAATCAAATAATAATTGAACCCGTAAGATGAACACCGTAAAAAAACTTTAAAAAACAGCCAAAAATTATCATTTTTACTTATTGAATCGCACAAAAAATGCAATAAAGTGATTAACAAAACATATGTACTACAGAATGATACTGTTGCAAAGTACAACCTGTTCCGCAAAAAACAAGCCATCAACCAGCTCTGTAGCCAAAAAAGTAACAGTGTTATGCCACTTGGAAGACGGCGTTGCAAAAATGATAGATTTTCCCCCACATTAACGTTTTATTTGGCAAATTTAGTAAAGCATAAGAAAAAATATTCATGTCTGGTATCCCAACTGTGTCATAAGCAAAATGGGAATTTCTCAGAAACGGCATTATAGACAGAAATAATAAATGTAAATCTTAAAGCACTGTAAAGTTATAGTGATTTTATCAAATTATTATAAAAAACAGAACAATGCCTACTTTGTGCTGCTCGTCCTTTTCTTTACAAAGTTATGGCATTCCACCATGAACAGATTTCCTTCTTTTATGTTAAATTTTGTCCATTTACCTATACATACAGGCTGTAATGAAGTTTTATTGATAATCCTTGTTCCCATTACAGCAAAAAAAAATTTAGAAAATGAAATAAATTAAATTGGCCCTTGGACAAAAAAAAGTATTTTGTCTGACGGACTTGCATACAAATTCACATTAAGAACATACCTAAAGCATCTTGTACATAAGGATGCATATTGTGTGCTGTTGCTCCCTGCTTTGGCACAACTTTAATTCGTATCGGCATCCTGAGAACACCAGCAGTGGAAAGGAGGAGGAGACATTCTGTATATTATTGTTGCTTCCTTTCAGGGTAGATTTTCAGGGTCCAGAGTAGGAGCTCAACTCTGTCCATACCTTCTCACTCCTACTGTAGTCCCAGGAAGCCAGGATATGTTGCTTTAAAATGGTGCTGAATGTGGCATGTCGTGGACTACCCCGGACTGCAGATGGAAGCTTCGAGTCCCGTCTGGTGAACTCTGCTGGGGAGACGGGCTGGGTGCCAACAGAAAGGCTCTGAGTGCAACCTCTGACACATGTGCTATAGTTTCTCCACCATTGGTCTAGAAATTGGAATATAGGTGGGCCTTTAATGTCATATCTCAGTTTTATTTTGTATTTATTTTTCCAGGATACACTTGGCTCAAAACTGGATGTCCTAAAGCTCTTCCACCTTTCCAGGGGCTTTACACTGAAGACAAATCATGGCTTCTATAGAAGAAATAGCCCACCAGATAATTGAACAGCAAATGGGAGAGGTATCATTCTCAGACTTTTGTTACCCTGTTAATTTAAGAGTGAATATTCTCAGTTTTATGAAAAAATTTTTGAATTTTAAAGGGTTACTAAACCTGTGAAGCTGTTTTTTTTATTTCAAACATGAATTATGAGGATTTTTTTTTTTAGTTATATTTTCCAATGGCTTTATTTCAGGGTTAAAAAGCATAATTACATAAATGTATTAACATTCCTGTTTGGAGCAGAATAAAATGGCTATTGCGCTACATATTTTTTTTATTAAATTAGTTCAACGCACAGTTTCCTGTAGGTTACACTAGGTGTCACCTTTTTAAGGGAAACCTTTTTTTTTTTTTTTTAATATTCTTTATTCTCACAGTACAGGTAAAATAACATAATGTGGCAGATTTATCAAGCTGTCTGAAAGTCAGAATATTTCTAGTTGCCAATGGCAACCAATCACAGCTCTGCTTTCATTTTACCAGTGCTCATGAATATTTTAAAGGGGAGCTGTGACTGGTTGCAATGGGCAACTAGAAATATTCTGACTTTCAGAAAGCTTGATAAATCTGCCCCAATATCTTATAAGCCTAGGTTGCTTTGTACACTGCAATACAAATTTTTTCCACAATTTTATTTTATATATCATATTTTTAGCACAAGGGGCAGTCCTGTATAATGCTCAGTCCTCTACTCGGTTAACATCTATAGGACTTCTGGTCAGTTCACAGAACGGACAAACCAGGAAGTACCGCTGCTATCCAGGGCTGTTGAATCATAGTTGTGATCAAATGGACCGACGCCACAATCGTATAAAATAAATTATACAAATTTGAAATTTCCTTTAAATGTCTGTTCTATTCCTGATCAGAAACAAGATAACTCTATTCATAGTTATAATAGTTAATAATAGTACTGGAGACTCCAGCACAATCAACGATAATAATGGAGAGACCCCCAAAATAGAAAATAATAATACTGGAGACCCCCAGGAGCAGACAAATTCGGGACACCCCTTAGCAGATAATAATACTGGAGACCTAATAACGCACTTAAAATACTGGAGATCCCCAGAGCAGACAAATACTAATTCTGGAGACCCCCAATAGCAGATAATGATACCAGAGACCACCAGAGTTTAAATTCACAAATACTACAGACGCCCAGAGCATAAAACTACTAATACTAGAAACCTGTCCCATAATGCAGTTTCTTCTCTCTTCCATGTGCCACTTAGCTCTGTGTCCTACACTGCTTGTATGTGCCGGGATCGGAACCCAGAGCAGAGCTGTGCCAGGTAAGGTAGAGGACCCAGGAACATAATAGCACAGCCGACAGGTACTTACCGCTCCTGGGACTTCTCCTGCTCCTCTGAGCCACTCTGCTTGTGTCCTTAATATGGTACATATGTGGCCTGACGGTAAAGGTTGTGCACCCCTGATCTAGGCTTTTAGTTGAGATGAATGTGACTGCACTTTATGTACATGCTCAGTTGCGAAGCTCCTCTGCTACAGATAAGAGGAATAAGGCACTGGTAAGGAATGCCTGCATTTATCTCAGCACTGCTAGAGGGACCAGGTGAACGGGACTGTGAAATCAGTCAGTGACCATTTTGGTGGCGCTGGAGTCGAAGTTATGGAAATGCAGGAAGAGGAAATTTGGCTTACCGACTCCACAGCACTGTTGCTATGGAGCAAATAAGAGAAACTTGCAATGCCCCAGTCTATGTATTCTATAATTTGTTAAGCGGAAATCAAGCCGTCATACAGCTCTGTAATAGATACATAAACGTCACCTAAAAAAGTATCAAAATGTCCAATGCATGTACTATGTTTTCTGGATGTACACACATAGGATGTTAAATCCTAGAAATCCAACTGGGGCTGGGGTAAGCAAAGAAAATAAATTGTACTTGCCCTTCTCCTGGTTAGAGTGAAGTAGCGCTCCTTGGAGGGGTGGATGTGTAGGGCATCACCTTCTGAGGTAGTGATTCCTGGAAGCTTATGAAATTTGTAGAAAAGTACATTTTATTAATTTGTGAGCAATTTCTTTTAGTGTGTGTCTAAATAACAAAGTGTAACTTATGTTTTCAGATTTCTCGCACGCAGACTGAAGTAACACATACAGCATTGGTGGATGGAAATACCCAGAGGATACAGCTTATTCCATCAGAGTCTAGTGTTTCCATACCTCACCGTATACAGGTTTGTTTACTAATATAACATTAAGACAACAGGTTACTTACGGTAATTGAAAAAAAGATCATTTTCTAGTCTTGTAACATTGCAGCCAGTAGGCAAATTTCTTAAGTACTCTGTATATTTTTAGCAGCTAGTTATTTTGTTCTTTGTTTCATTGTACATCTTTAGTTTGTCACGGATCAGCAGACTGGCCAGAAAATTCAAATTCTTACAGCACTTGATCAAAGCGCAACAGGCAAAAGGTTCATCTTGACAAACAATGATGCCTCAACTTCAAGTAAAGTGATCCTTGCAAGGCAAGACAGCAGTCAAGGCAAGGTTTACCTAACAACTCCCGATGCTGCTGGTGTCAACCAACTGTTTATCTCCAGTCCTGATGTTTCTACACAACACATTCAGGTAGAAATCCTTTATACCTCTTCACCTCCATAAAAATGTCTGTATTTGTACATTTCCCAAACAGTTACTACAATACTCATTATAAAAAGGAATGTGATGGCACTATATAAATAAAGATTACTATTATTATTATAAAGAATAAAATAAATATTACTATAAGAAATCACAGTTACATTGATTTAACTGTATTTTGTTTAACTGTATTAAATGTATTTTGTTACTTTAGATCTTGTCAGATACCCAATGCATGGACCAGAATTTAAACAAACCAATGGTGGATCTTTGTGTTGTTTGTGGGGATAAAGCTTCAGGTTTGTATTATGTCTCTAATTTAACATCTAGTTAATAGAAATAAGATTAACACTTTCAAGATAAAAAGTTCAAATGCATAAATCTCCACCACAAAAAATGTACCTTTGTCATATTGTATTTTTGCCAAATTTTATTTTATTTTGTGTCTACAAGCTTCTACACAATACTGTTTTTTATTGTCTTTTCACACATCTCTTTCCTTTAAAGCTTACTGTTCTAGTCTGTATGTCTTTCCAAATGATGCAGAAGATTATTCAGTAGTGACTTGTGTTCCTCTATTTCAGGACGTCATTATGGGGCAGTGACATGTGAAGGCTGTAAGGGCTTCTTTAAAAGAAGTATTAGGAAAAATTTGGTTTATACTTGTAGAGGATCAAAGGATTGCGTGATTAACAAACACTACCGCAACAGATGCCAGTACTGCCGGCTACAGCGGTGTATTGCACTTGGGATGAAGCAAGATTGTAAGTAACTGTTTATTAACTGCTCTGTGAAAGACAAGTAACACAGCGCTATATAATCACAATACAGGCAGTCCCCGGGTTACATACAAGATAGGGTCTGGAGGTTTGTTCTTAAGTTGAATTTGTATGTAAGTCGAAACTGTATATTTTATAATGGAAGTTCTAGACAATTTTTTTTCTTTTGCCCCAGTGACAATTGGAGTTTCAAAATTTTTGGTGTAATTGGACCAAGAATTATCAATAAAGCTTCATTACAGACACCTTACAGCTGATCATTACAGTCTGGGACTATAGTAAAGCATCCAGAGAGCTTTATCAGAGGTCACATGGGGCAGAGGGGTCCGTCTGTAACTATGGGTTGTCTGTAAGTCGGGTGTCCTTAAGTAGGGGACCGCCTGTACAGGCTTCCTCAATAAATAAATACAACTAAGCTGCAGCATCTGCTGGGGTCCAATGTAGAATTAGATGAATGGGAAGATGTAAAGAAAGAGTCCAGGTAAAAACAGACGCGCTGCACAACGGTGGCTCAATGGACCACACGTTTTTGGAAGAAACCGTTCCCTTCATCATGTCCGAAATAAACTGGTATATTTGGGCTGGTGTATGAAAACTTCTAGGTTGAGGATATTTTATTTAAATTGAAGACGGTTAGGCGGCAGCAGGAGGGGGCTTTGGAACAATTTGTGCCTGAAACACACTGACCTTTTGAGTGGTTTTGTGGAAGCAATGCTGTTTTTCGCCTCATCGTGTTAATAATTTTTTTTATAGGTCAACAATCCAATAGTCACTATTTTTAGTATATTGGCAGAAACTGTTTCAATTTGTACTAAAAGGAAAGCCTTTGGCATATGGCATATTCGGGTTATTGACCTCTATTCTACATGTGCACCAGGTCAGGTGCTTTCCTGCTGGTTCTTATTGCATATTTAATTCTCTGGAGTTTGGCAGTCTGGAATCTCGTGCATAATGCTCTTGTAACATGTGTGATATTTCAGATGCATTACTCCAGAGATTTTCACTCTTAGAGATGTTTTTCTTCTCTACAATATTGTGTGCTTGCATTATTTTAACACAAATGTATTGCTTAATATTTGCAGCAGTGCAGTGTGAAAGAAAACCTATTGAAGTTGCTCGAGAAAAATCATCAAATTGTGCAGCATCCACCGAAAAAATCTACATTAGGAAAGATTTACGAAGTCCTCTCGCCGCAACAACAACTTTTGTAACTGATAACAAGCCCGTTAGGTAACTAATTTTTTATGTGTTTGTAAGAAGTAGATATGTGTAATTCTGGTTTGTTCTTTTTTTACCTTTTATAGTATCTTTTGTAAAATAAATACTTCCTTGTATGTGAAAAAGCCCCTGCACGGTTAGTGCAGATCTCTTCACCATCATGTGTAAACTAGCATTTGTTTATAGAGGATTTATCAGTCATTGGTTGTAAAGAAGATAGGCATCTTTACATACTTTTCTTTGTCTGTTAACTACAAAATGTTGACTTATGTGGTTTACAATTATAATTTATAATAAGATAGCTTGGCACTCCTTAGAAATAAATCTTCAAATGATTTTCTTTATTTAGACAGCACGGTCACAGTACCGCCTTCCCTCCTCTCAAACCTCCTGCAATCTGTGCCTTCCTTTACATTTATATGTTCCATTGGAATTTGGTCATAAAATAACTAAGCACATATTCATATCCTACCTTCCTGCAACTGTTTTTTAAAATATTTTTTATTCCACCTAGGTCCAATCTGTTGGATTCCGGAATGTTAGTGAATATACAGTCATCAGGAATTAAAACTGAGCCCATGCTTATAACACAGGAAAAGGTATATCTCCTGATTGAGAAGCAGAATAATTTGTCAGCCAGTCCCACAATAATTGGGTGTAGGATATCAAAAGTGTAGGAGCAGTGTATGATTATTGTCAGGTTGTCTATTAACAAGTGATTTTCCAGTTTCATCAAAGAAATGTTCGGTTTGTGTGATGAAAAGTTTTAAGTTTTCTCATCTCTCTTTTGTAGCAGTACTCACATCTAGATCTACTTGCTGTCATTCATTGAACAATTTCATTGTATACTAACCAGTTCATGGTCATGTTATGAACACACAGCGACAGAGCATTGATTACTGTGTGTGGTGACTGTAATGAGAAGTTCACCTATGTGTCCATCACATGACCATGGACTGGTTAGCATCTCAGAAAAAGGATGCCAGCTCACCTCCTCGTAATTGCCGTCTGTGTCAGATCCAGGCACGGGCCACCCTTCTGCGCGGGCGTGTAGCAATCCAAAATATATTCACGGTCCAGCCGGATACTTGACATTAAATTGTTTTATTTGGTTACATCATAACCTCTCCATGAAACATACTTAGTCAACGCGTTTCAAGCGGTGCAACCGCCCTTACTCATGACAAGTGTAATGTGCAATACAAAAGATACAAACATTTAAAAACCCCGCCGGTGGTTTCGACTCCGCCCACAGATAGCCACGTCACTTCCGGTTTTCGTGTTGAATATTCAACAGTGGGCGGCGAATCTCCGGTCCGGGTAAATATAGAACCCCGTTCACATTATATCATGTTCTCAAAATGTGCCGGTTCTGTCTCAATAGTTCTTGATTGTCAGGTGGAGGTTCGTCCCGCGGTAGCGGCGATAACTGCGTCTCGTAAGAAAATTCTTTATAATGCCGCAAATAACTTGCTTGTATGGATCCAGGTTGTGGCCATATATCACCTGGCACCTGGGCCGCGGGGCGATCTCCTCCAGTGACAATAACTAAGAACAAAGAGAATGGCAAATATTAAAAACAACAGAAGTAATAATAGACAATTATTGTTCGGAAGCTTTGGATGGGAAGAAAGAAGTATCTTATTCCGCATAACTGAGGTTACAGGAGAGTTGGGATTAGGGATGGCAATTATAATACATTATTATATGATGTCCTGACTACTTACTATTCATCTGTGTTTGTAATAATACATAACCTCTTTTTTCATATTAAGCCCTTGTGGCGAGCATGTATCTAGATTAAATATCCAGAACGCTTCCCGGTTATGTAGTGCGTTCATTGTGTTCTCTTCCCTTACTGATTTTGTTATTTGTTCTATAGTAAAAGTTTTCAAGCAGTCTGTATTGGCTCCATGTTCTGTTAAAAAATGTTTAGATGCTGCTGACAGATTCCTGCCTTCTGGGTGTGAAATGTCATAAAGGTGTTCAAGAAATCTTCTCTTCGTTTGGCCTATATACATGAGATTACAAATCGTACACCAGATGACATAGATTACGTTCTGGGAATTGCAGTTCATGAAACTGCGTATCGGGTATTCTCTTGTGCTCGTGCTGTTAGAAAAAGTTTTTTTGTTGTTGACTGCATGTTTGCATGTAATGCATCTATTAGTCCCGCATTTAAAAAAACCCTTGGTGGACAGCCATGATCTTTTTTTGGGGCGGTGTTGATTAAATAATGAGGGTGACAGTATGTTCCCTAATGTTCGTCCCCTTCTGGATACCACTTTGCATCCAGGTAACAAGATTTTGTCCAAAATTGGATCTATTTTTAACAATGGAATGTGTTGTTGGATTATTTTGGATATTTCTTTGAATTGTGGACTGTATGTTAGGACAACTGTAGGTGATGGTTTGTTTTTGTAGGTACGTGTGTTCTTGTTTTCTCCCATTTGATTGGTAAAGAATGTTTGTCTTTCTCTGTTTTGTACCCTGTTTTCCGCTCTCTGGAGACACCACTCAGGGTATCCCCTTTTACGTAATCTGTGGTATATATGTTTTTTCTCCATGTTAAATGTGTTGTCCTGGCTACAGTTTCTTTTGCTTCTTGTCAACTCTCCCACTGGAATAGCTTTTATAGTGTGTGGTGGATGTTGAGACGAAGCATGTAAAATGGTGTTTCCTGCAGTTTGTTTGCGAAATGTACTTGTATTAATTTTTGCGTAAGGTATGCCTTCCATGTGGAGGTCCAAAAACGAGATTACATGTTTGTCAGTGTGGAAAGTGAATTTGAGATTTGCCATATTGTCATTGATGTAATCTATAAACATTGGTATGGCAGGTACTGACCCCCTCCAAATGATGAGCACGTCATCTATGTACCTGCCATACCAATGTATGCTGTCTCCAAATGGGTTATCTTGGGTGTAGATGGTCCGTTCTTCCCACCATGCCATGGTGATGTTGGCTAATGATGGGGAGAACTTAGCTCCCATACTGACCCCCTTCAATTGTAAATAGAAAACATTATTGAACATAAAATAATTATGTGTGTAAGTAAAAACACACTTCCATGATGAATTCTTTTAGATCCGCTGTATAGTTGGAATATCTATCCAAATGAAATGCCAGTGCCCTAAGAGCAATGTGATGGGGGATTGATGGATACAAAGAAACCACATCACATGTCAACCAGACAAATTCCGGGTACCAAATGATATTCTCCATTGAGATCAAGACCTCTCTGGAATCCTGGAGATATCCCGGGGTTCTTTTGGCCAATGGTTGAATGATCTGATCTAACCAGCTACATAGATGTTCATTCAGTGACCCGATCCCAGATATTATGGGTCTCATCGGGGGGGGGGGGGGGGGGGGGACATTACACCTAGTGAGACACCTTCATTGAGCAAACGTGAGAGCTCTGTTTTAAAATAAGGGGTGGGATTCTCCTCTAACTTCCGATAGGTATCCTTATCATTCAAAATAGCCAAAATTTGGTCATGATATGTATCCTTATTCATGACAACAACTGAACCCCCCTTGTCCGACATACGTATGACAACATCATCCCATTGTGAGATATCTCTTAGTGCTTCCCTCTGGTGTTGAGGGAGATTGTGATGTCCTTTTGTGGTTTGTTGATTTAAAGCTTTCAAAGCTTTTTCAACCTTGTCTTGAAACATATCCATGCAATCAACTCTAGATGCAATGGGGTAATATTCGGTGTTTTTGACTCTAAAGGTGATGTTGTCACACTGTTTATCGGAGGGAGGATGTGTTGTGTCAGTAGAAATAATGTTAACCAAGGTAACCTGGTCTGCAAACAGTAATGAATTAAACAAGTTGGAACCTTTGTTTTCTATACATGTATCATCAACAGATATTTCAGTCTCATTAAAAAAATGTCTTTTCACCGTGAGATCTCTCACGAACTTGTTAATGTCGCAAATGGTGGAATATAAGTCAAAATCCTGGTTAGCATCTCCCTGGAAGTAAGCAATGAATGACAGCAAGCAGAGATCTACACGATTTGACATACGAGGGCAGTTCAATAAGTACCTATGTTAGAAATGAAGACACCATTTTTTCAAAATGTTTTTTTTTTAATTTTTCAACTCAGTCCCCTTTTAGAAAGATACACTTCTCCAAATGTTCTTGCCATTTTTTTTTATCCCCTCCAAAAAATAGGATTTGTCTAACTCTCCAAAATACACCTCTGTCGATGACTTTGAGCTAAATTTTTTTTCCCGTGAGCCATTTCTCCATGTTAGGGAACAAGATAAAGTCGCAGGGAGCCAGATCAGGTGGATACGGGAGTTGCAGCAGCAATTCATAACACAATTCATGCAATTTGGCGGGGACAACTCCGGATGAATGTGCTGGTGTGTTATCGTGTTAAAACAGCACCTTGTTTTTCAACAAATGCGGCCGTGTCTCCTTCAATTTTTTGTTAAACCGGACCAATGAGTCACTGTATTATTGACCAGTCATCGTTGCAATGACCTTTCCGGCCGTTGGGACAGTCTTCGCCTTCTTGGAGAAGATTTACTGTGAGAAATCCATTGTTTTGATTGTTGCTTAGTTTCTGGTGTGTAATGGTGAATCCAGGATTCATCAACGGTGACAACTCAACGCAAAAACTCCTTCGGATCTCTCTTAAATTGCTCCAAACACTGCTTCAAAGTTAATAACCACATCCGCTTGTCCACCGTGAGCAATCGCAGCACCCATCGGGCCGGCAATTTTTTTTTATCGCCAACTTATGTAAAATATTCATTGCCGTTCCGGTCGACAAACCTACGGCCTCTGCTTCTTTGCGCACATTCGTTTCTCGATCAGTGACTATCATGTCGTAGAATTTTTGAATGATTTCCTTGTTAACCACGTCTTCCGGGCATCCTGGTTGCTCCTCATCAAAAACGGATGTTTGCCCAAGTTTAAATTCGTTGAACCAATATCTAACTGTGGTCATAGATGGCGAAGTTTCTCCACAAACAGCATCCAACTTTGCTTTTATCTCCTCGCATTTTTTCCCATTCAAAAACAAAAAGCAAATTACCGAACGATACTGCTCGTTTTCCATCTTAGCGAAAATCACAAAACATGTCTTACTCAAATGGCTGCCAAATCCAAACTACGATAACTAAATTAATCAGTCTGCAATTTGATATATGGCAGCACACGATGATAACACCAACTTTCCTCAGGAACGCCCTCTGTCGTCAAGCATGGGTATTTATTGAACCGCCCTCATATTGCTACAGAAAATATATTTGCTAAACTGGACTCTTTAACTGTTTCACTAATGGGTTAAACATTTAAAATATAGAATGCTTTTTTACTGTGGACTGAGCTTATGTAGGCTAATGTACCTCCGTATTGTCCCAAATCCCCAAAATGTTATTTTGTTTACTAAAGTTTCCTTACTGTTGTTTCAGCAGGTTGAAGCTTGTCAAGGAGATTTAAGCACTTTGGCTAATGTTGTTACATCACTTGCCAGTTTTAACAAGTCAAAAGAAATGTCTCAGTCCAGCACAGAATTGGCTATTGTTGAAAGTTTAAGCAACGGTGATGCGTCACTTTCCGAACTTCCACAAGATAGCCAATCCCATAACGAAGTCACAAGGTAACAACTATTTCTATGTTTTTAGATTTACATTCTAAATGTGTGTGTAACTTTAGCTTTTTAGCCACCGCTAAAACAGTCTTTCAGTCACAGGGTTTTCCACTCCTGGTTATGTCCATTGCTGAACTGTTGGATCCCACAACCCATACCATGCTCTTCCTAGTGGAACTGCAGATCAGTTTTTATTTTTTCCACGATTTGCAAGCACTAGTTATATCCAGGGGACATTGCCGGATATTTTGTGGCAGGCATTGCAGCCTCCCTTCACTAAGCTGTGTTTGACATAAGTGGCACACAAGACGCAAATATTGCTTGTTTATAAATACATGTTCTCCCCAATAGACTGCTATGAGACAGAACTGAACATGACAGGTGTCTCTCTCCTCCTGTTGTTTACACAGCTGTGAGCGTTAACCCTTCCTGCTCTCTCCTTGGCTGTAGTATGCTATGAACAATATATTAATACATCAAGCTGGAAGTGAAGGGGTTAATCCTCACTGCCAATAGACAGTAGCTATGCGGATTTTCTGTTTCTAAACAGTCATTTGTGCTTCTTTTTATGTGTGCTGGAACATATGTTTGGGGTTTTGGTGTTAATGATGAAAAAAACTTTAAAAAGGTTTTTAGGGCAACATTACAGAAAGTGGAAGAGATTGATAATAGTGATAAAATCTGTGTCTCTTAGCATCAGTATTTTGTATTTTAGAGCGTTTGATACACTGGCAAAAGCATTAAACCCATCTGAAAGCTCTTCCCAGGACTCGGCAGAAAACATGGACTCTGGCTCCAGTCTTTTTCAAGACATTGGAGTTATGGAAATGGAAGGGCCTCTTCTTAGTGAGTCTCACATTTCCTTCAAGGTGGGTGTGAAAGTCTTTCCTTGCTGTTTTTATAGCTCAACTTTGGCACCAGGTTATAATTATTGTAGAAATTCGGCACTATAATAAGCTATAGTTCATCTTAAAAATATTTAAATGTTTATAAACTATTTGGAACTTGCATATTTACAATTTTCTTCAATTTAATTCTCCTTCGTTCTTGTCCTTCAATGTATATAAATTATTTCCTAAAACATTTCATCCCTCCCAGCTTACCATGCCTTCCCCAATGCCTGAATACTTGAATGTGCACTATATTTGTGAATCTGCATCGCGGCTGTTGTTCCTGTCCATGCACTGGGCCCGCTCCATTCCTTCCTTCCAAGCTCTTGGGTGAGTTTTAGATTTCGTTAAAATTATGACAAGAGATTGACAGATTTCTTTTTCTATATGAGGACAGAATTTCTACAAAATTACTGGCATTGAGAGTTGTTCACAAAACAACCATTACAAACATAGGTTCAGTACCGTATATACTCGAGTATAAGCTGACCCAGGTATAAGCCAAGGCCCCTAATTTTAACACAAAAACCTGAAAAACCTATTGACTCGAGTATAAGCCGATGGTGTGAAATGCATTAGTCACAGCCTCCCCAGTATATTGCCAGCAAGCCCCCATTTAGTATGCAGCCTGCCAGCCCCCATTTAGTATACAGCCTTTAAAGAGGACCTGTCACCCAATTTATCGGCACTAGGAGCTGCTTACTTAAAGTAAGCAGCTCCTAGTGCTCGATCAAATGCCCCAGTGTTAGAGTGATAGCGTTACCGGAAACCTCTAATCTAACACTGTGACGGGGTACAGTGTAATTGTCGGACAGCTCGTAAAGCTGTCCGACGTATTCATGAGGGGGCGGGGTTCGGCGTGGCTAGGGGCGGTGACTGCCGCCTAGCGCGGCAGTCACTGCCGGCCTATGGAGCGAGTGGGGCGATCCAGGGAAGAGGCAGCGCCTCGGACCGCCCCCTCATGAATACATCGGACAGCTTTGCGAGCTGTCCGATGATTACATTGTACTCCGCCGCGGTGTTAGATAGCGTTACCGGAGGTTTCCGGGAACACTATCACTCTAGCACTGGGGCGTTTGATCGAGCACTAGGAGCTGCTTACTTTAGTAAGCAGCTCCTAGTGCCGATAAATTGGGTGACAGGTCCTCTTTAACTTTTATAATTATGCTAATGAGTCCAAGGGGCTCCTAGGGTGTTTCCAGAGTCCCTTAATGCTGTAACTTCAGAGGTTACAATGAGTAGAACAGGTCTCCCCTCCCTCTGCACATCCTTCTGCTACTAGATTACACAGGCAGAGGGAGGAAGGGGGAGACATGTTCACCTCATTGTAACAGCCTGTGAGTCTGCAACTTCTAGAACTTAAATAGGACCTGACTGGTCATTAAAACACTTTAGCTTCTCATACTAAAGTAAGTAGCTTCCTAGCCCTTCGCCAATTATCACGTTAACATACTGAAGCGGGGAAAAAAACACTACGTAGCAGTCCGATCGGCGGACCAAGCTTACAGTGGTCTGGCTTATTCATGAGGGGGCCAGTCCGAGGAGGCGGTGACTGCATTGAGCCTGGCAGTCGCCGCCGGCATATGATGTTAGAGTGGCGGTCCAAGGAGAAGCTGAGGAGAGGTATTGTTTCCTCACTTCAGTATGTTCCGATAAAGCTAGAGATCTAACAATGCGATAATTGGGAAAGGGCTAGAGAGCTGCTTACCTTAGTAAGAGAAGCTAAAGTGTTTTAATGACCTGACAGGTCCTCTTTAGTTTTAAGTAGGAGTACTTGCATGGGTGTATACTTTTTATGACTACAGATGTGTTCTGTACAGCCAACTAATTGCATAAATGGTTATTTTTTTTTTTATTAGGCATGAGATCAGCATCTCCCTAGTGAAAGCGTGCTGGAATGAACTGTTTTCGCTTGGTCTAGCTCAGTGTTCCCAAGTGATGAATGTGTCGACTATACTAACAGCATTTGTTAATCACCTGCACGGCATGCAGCATGGTAAGAGCTTCTGCTTCCGTACAGTTTTGTCTGGAGACAGATGTGCATATCTCATCACAGCATCAATCTCCTGTCATCTTCAGACAGGAGGCAATAAGTTTCTCTTCTCTTGTAGATGTTGTCTGTATTTCTGGGGTTATCTTTGCTATCCATCTCTGCACTAGGTTTTCTATTTGGTTTTAACCATTTGCATTTACAAATAAAGTCTGCACTTGTATACCTCTGTCTGTCTACCACTGTCGTATTGTGCAAGGTTTGCTCACCTAAGGCATCATGATCATTATAAATAATAGTTTTTAACTAGATCCTTTGTAAACTACGTTTAGCCAATTGTCTGAAGTGCAACAAGTCATGATTTGTTATTTTTATTTGATTTTATATGATTTGTTATTTTATATCCCTGTGTTGAGCCCTTTTATAGATACCACATATTATAGCTACAAATGTAATACTATTAGCCAAAACAGCGCAAAACAACACTGTGCCTTATAGCAGGACTCAAAAAATACACAGCCATAGATACAGCTTTTGCGATGCTATGTGCTCTGAAAGCAAACCTTTCTTCATGAAAACGCAGTATAACCTGTGTGTTTTGGAGAAGTTGAACAGACTAAATATATACATATATATGTATATTGTGTTTAATACACTTTGGTTTCTTTGTTGGATAAATTTGGTATAAGTTACACCAAGCAGTTAGATGCATATGTGTTCTCCAGGATTAGATAGGGAAAATATTGCCTCTTAGCTACCTTGTAAGGCAGCTTCCTTTAACAAGCATGACTTTTTCAAAAAGCCTAGTGACATGATGCAGGATAATAGCCACACCAGTATATTCCATAAGGAACAGATTCCCAACTGTAGATAGCACAGTTTAATGTGGTTGCATCTCATCAGTAGAGTGTAGAGAACTGGTCTCCTTAAATAGGTTTTCCCACCGCGATCTCCGTCATCTCCATAGAGATTTCTTTCATGGAGCGACGAGGGTCTGACTGAGGTACATGGGACCCCTTGTTTTCGTGATCTGTGGGGGTCTCATCACTGAGACCCCCACCGATCAGCAAGTTGGGTCCTATTCTGTGGATATGGCATAACTTGAATTTGTGGGAAATCCCGTTTTAAAGAATCTTCTAACTTCCCTGACCAAGCAGTTAAGGCACAGTGACAACACTTGCACCATTACCTCTATGTTGTTTATATTGGTGTTTCTGTAACTTTCTTTCCCAATAACACTTTGTGTGTTTCATAAATAGAATGTTTATTCTGAGACAATCTGATTATTTTTTTTCACAGATAAACTTTCTGGAGACAAATTAAAGTTGGTGATGGATCACATCTTTAAACTTCAAGACTTCTGCAATAGCATGGTTAAACTTGGACTTGATGGTTACGAGTATGCCTACTTGAAAGCAATTGTCCTGTTTAGTCCAGGTATGTGGTGCATTGTTAAAAGGATGAAGCATTCCAGGATTTTACACAGTATTTTTTTTAATGAATATTGTACAGTCAGTGTCCTACTGTGTGCTTTCCTACTGTTCGCTTCTGCTCAGGCACCATCTTCAGTTTAAGATTTTCCAGAGCTTTTTTCACTCATTGGTTAGTGTAGCCATGGGAGGGGGGGCTGCAACAGGTAGCAACAGAATGTGTGCAGGAGGTCCCCAACCCATATTATTTTTAAACGTGTGTTGCAGCTTATGTGTTCCTTAAATTAGTCTAAAGTACTGTACTTGCCACTATAGAGGGTCATGTCAGAGGTCTCTGCTTGTTATCTGACTTTCTGTGATCACATTGCTTGGTGTTTCGAGTATTTTTCTTTATTTAATGTATGCAAACCCCTTGATTGTACAGCACTGTGGAATTAATGGTGCTCAATAAATAAATAGTAACTATTTCACTATTATGACTGTAAGAAGAGATACCACTTCATATAATGCGACTTCTTATATCTTACTAAACTTCCTTGGCATGGAAAAAAATAAGGAAGCACCACTCAACCTTATCTTTTGTATTCTGTATTTACAGATCACCCTGGATTGGAAAATGCATCAAATATTGAAAAACTCCAAGAAAAAGCTTATATGGAATTCCAAGACTATGTCACTAAAACATATCCAGATGATACTTACCGGTAAGATGTTTTGTAATAATGAGCCGTTACTTTAACCCTTGGAGGACTCGGCGACTCCCCAACTTCCAAAAGCTGTAACATTTTAATTTTTTTAGTTTACAGAGATTTGAGGGTTTCTATTCTTCAGGATAAATTATACTTCTCCATGCCGTCATTTTGATAATCCATCCAATGTACTCAAAAGCAGGAAAAGAAATTCCAAATTCAGTGAAATTGACAAATAATAATAACACTAATAATAATCTTTATTTATATAGCGCAATCAAATTCCGTAGCACTTTCCAAATCATAGAGGACATATACAAATATAATGTTACATTACAGAGTGCAAACAGTCATATGGAACATTAGGAGTGAGGGTCCTGCTCACAAGAGCTTACATTCTATGAGGATGAAGGGAGTGACACAAGAGGTAAATGAGCGTGTAGAATGGTCTAGCCATTATTAATAATGTAACAGTATAAAATAATATCTTGCTGCTTGAACCAACCATCAGACACCATCTTATACACAAAGTCCAAGGTGAAAGTGACTGCAGAGAAGCCTGGAACTTGGTATATATCTGGTGTTTGCCGGATAAGAGACCGGAAGAAGACATAGGATGGATTAGTAAAGAGAGTTGACATTTCATGCAGTCAGCGAGTGTAATGGGCTTGCCTAAATATATGGATTATAAAGGATGCCTAACACAACGGATCTACCTATTAAGGTAGATCCGGTGGTAAGTGCATCTAACATATGTAAGGATAGCCATTTTTAGGGTTAATCCTTTACTCGCCTCATGCCCCAGTAGCCTCTTTGATCCTCCTACCTAGACATCTTCAGCGTGCAGCTGCGCACACTCGTTTGCGAAGCCGGATGTTCTGCACATGCGCAGTAGCTCCGGCTTTGGAGCCAAATCATGCAGCCTCTGGTCTGTGTTCTGCAGGTGAAGCTAGATCTGAAGTGCCAGGTTTCCTTTAAGAGCATGTTTGAAATTTTGGAGGATGGGTATTAGTCTAATAGTCTGGGGAATAGTCCAGAGAATTGCTGCAGCTCGGGAGAAGTCCTGGAGACGTGCATGAGAGGTTCTAATTAATGTAGAGATTAATCTAATATCACTGGCAGATCGAAGAGTACAGGTTGGGCGATATACTGAGATGAAAGGAGAGATGTAGGGAGGTGCAGCATTATTCAGAGCTTTGTGGATGAGGGTGATTATTTTAAACTGAATTCGGAAGGAGACGGGCATCCAGTGTAGTGATTGGCACAAAATGGAGGCATCCAAGTAGCATTTGGTCTGAAAGATGAGCCTGGCTGCTGCATTAAGAATAGATTGTAGAGGAGAGTTTAGTGAGTGGAAGACCAATAAGAAGGGAAGTTTGTTAGGAATCTGGTCAAACGAGAGACATGGGAGTCTCAGAGCTTAGAGGCCCCTTGCTGTCGTAGCAACTGGTTCATGCCCCTCCACGCAGTGACTTTACAGGGGCGCTGATTCGTCTAACGGATTAAGTCCTCTGAAAAGTGCCTGTTGTGTATGAAGAGGACTCAGCCCAAGAGCCTTGGCATATGATTACTTTCTGGTAGATGATTATCACTCAACTCCCCTTCCCATCTCCGTTTGCATCCATTTTCCATTTTTATTAAATGTCTGAATGGCTGAATTTTGGCAAAACAGAAGTATATAAAATACTAAAATGAGCCGGAGGCACTCTGAAGAGCGCCAGCAGCCTCCACTGTCATGTCATTTATTTACACCTCAGGACTACCTCGGGACACCTAGAGAGCATTCAGAGAGTTGGTGACATCACCGGCTCCCTTGCAGATCTCATGCTGGGCAGCGAGGCGGTGGGAATATTATTCTATTGCATAAGTGAGATTTGACTTATCTTGTAACAGTGGCGCATGTCAAGGGGTGGGAAATATAAAGTTGTATGCGAGTATAAAATCTTGATGCTAGTGTACTGAAACCTAGAAATCGCCAATCAAAAAATTTGAGCATGTTTGATAAGGGCAAAATAATACTGTTTAGATCTAGGGTGTCAAACTCATTTTCGCAGGGGGACACATCAATCTTGTGGTTGCTGTAAAGGGGCTGACTGTCATTTTATTACTGTATAAATGTGTCTACTCAAGCTGTTTACTAGTTACATTTATACAGTGTTATGATTACAATCAGCTGTATGAGGGCAACCACCATGCTGAACATAGTGTTAAATAACAATAACCTAAGACACCTCTAGCAGCCACCGTGTCCCCAAACAGTCACAGTGCCCCCAGCAGCAACAGTCCCCCCAGAAGCCACAATGCCACCAGTAGCCACAGTGCTCCCTCAGCACCCTCAGTAGCTACAGTGCTCCCCCAGTAGCCACAGTACTCCCCAAATGCCCCTATTAGCCAGTGTCTCAACCCGCTATTCAATGTGTCCCCAAACAGTAACAGTTCCCCCCCAGTAGCCACAATTCTCCCCCAGTGCCCCCATTAGTCACTGTGCAAATAGGAAATAAATTACTTACCTTTCCTCGCTCCCAGAAGCATCCGATGTCCTCTTCTTTGCTCCAGTATGCGTCTGCTGAATGAGCCGACTCTGAAGCCAGAGCATGCGATGATGTCATTACATCACATGTGTCAACTTTACAGCTGGCCCGTACAAGGCCGCAGGCTATGGTTTAGAGCATATAGAAAATGGCATTGTTTTGAAATGGGTAGGATGTCTAGCTACTAAAATAAGTGCACCCAACACTCATTGATGTTTTTGGAAAGCAATGTAAGTAAATCATATTGTTCTGTTTTGTGTATGAGCTGCTTAGCAGATTGGTCACAGTGCCCATGCTGACAGCTGACCAATGCCAATAACCTCTACAATGGGCAAATGAGCATCATTACTGGACCATGGAGAAGCAAAAGAAGAAAGCCTGGTTTTTATGATATTTGGACCGTTAAGTCCATGTGTGTCTCCTAAAGCATAGTGTGCACCACAAAGCATTTTAAGGAAATTGAGTAGATCCCAGCAAAGTTATTACAGCACTTTATTTATTAGGAGCTTTGTTCCTGTACTTTTGTAAGAAAATTAACTTTATGTTAATGAATA
Source organism: Engystomops pustulosus (assembly GCF_040894005.1). Classification (NCBI taxonomy): domain Eukaryota; kingdom Metazoa; phylum Chordata; class Amphibia; order Anura; family Leptodactylidae; genus Engystomops; species Engystomops pustulosus. The sequence continues at coordinate 86,762,131 of NC_092414.1, read as the reverse complement.
ATTGCTCTAGGGTATTACCAGAGCCCTTCAAGGCTGCAAGGTCTATGGCTAATCCACGCTCCCAAAGCAATTTTTCCCCGCCTCACTGCTCCCTCTGTGCTCCCCTCTCCTGCTGTCTGAAATATCATGGTAACACAGGGCTCACACTTGCTGCTTTCATGTTTCCATTAGAATCTTATGATTTGTAAAGTGCTACGGAATTTGATTGCGCTAAATAAATAAAAATTATTATTATTAAGAAGCAGGGAGGTGGGGGGTGAGGGGGAGCAAGGCTCTTGCAAGACTCCAGAAGCACTTCTGCTTCATTGCCATAAAGATTAAGTTAATTTTGTAACGAAAGTAGAGGAACATAGTGTATAATAAACATATTGCTGTAGTCACGCTGCTGTGAGCTACCCAGCATCATTAATGGTTAATAAAGATGACATTTAATGTCGTATTTCCTTAAAGGGGGAAAACAACCTGATTTAGGCAGTGTACTTCTCTGGGATAATGGATATGGACATCTGTTAAATTTTACATGCATAATTTCTCAAAATCTCTCTATCTAGCAGGTAATGTGCCTTGCCACACAGCAAAAATTGTTTAGTAATGTTACTTGTCTACAAACTCCAAAGGTTTCCAAAAATATTTGGGAGCTGTTCTGAAAAATGTAGTTCAGTGCAAGGAAACCCTTTGGTGCAGCTTGCAGCGCTTGAAGAAAATGCTTCTGCTCCTCATGGTGTGAGATCATGCTGGACAATATTAGGCAGGTTTTATTGATAGGGCTATTCTGCTGATGTGCACAGTTTGTATATATAGAATACATTATTTATTTACTTAAATTTTTGTCTCTTTCTATCTCTAGGCTTTCTCGACTCTTACTGCGGTTGCCAGCCCTGAGACTAATGAGTGCTGCAATTATGGAGGAGCTCTTCTTTGCAGGCCTAATTGGAAATGTGCAAATTGATAGTATTATTCCATATATTTTACGTATGGAAAACACTGACTACAACAGCCAGATTGTCGGAGTCAATGTATAAGATATATTTCAGATACAAAACCGGGACTTGATCAGCTTTTTGCTATTGATTACCTTTTTGAAAGAAGATGCACAAGATATTGAAATATGTGTAAAACTGTATCTTTTGTCTTCTCTGTCAATAGGTTAATTGTGCCTATTTGGCACGGTGTAAATATTGAGAAATATAAATATATATATATATATAGACATGTTTATATTGTCGTGAATGGCCTATGGCTACCTAGTCTGATATACTGAAAGCAGGACTTTTATGCTCCCCAGAGTATCATGTTATGGTACATTACAATATGATTTGTTAAAATAGTGTTTTTATTGCGGTTTAATGTTGCGTGCCTTGCCTGGGAGCTTACTGAGCTGTCGCAGCAGGTTTGCAAGAGGCATAAGCTTATTTTATAAATTTAGACTGTTTGGATGTTCTAAACTAGAACTTTTTTTTAACTTAATCGAAAATCCTGTACGTATTCTCTAAGAATCACTGTACTAACTTCAAAGAAATAACCTTCTTTTCAAAGGATTTCTCCTTGTTCCTGCATGGAATAAAAATGCATTTCCTTATTTAATTGTCTTTCTTGTGAACAAGGTAAAAGCTCAGACTGTAATAAATATAAAGATTCTAATCATTTGTTCATATTGGCAAACCATGTGAATTGTAGATCCACACTGCGCATTTCTAGGAAACCATTTGCCAGTGGTTTATTACAGATGCCACCTTATTTTTGTAAAACAGAATTAGGATTCATCTCTACAGTGAAGCGGCACAAGATCTACAAATTGACAATGATTGGTAATGTTTAAAGTTTTAATTAATGAGTAAAAAAAGGTTTTCCCAGGATTAGGTAAAATTTTCCTCATGTGATGTGCCATTGTGACCGTAGGTAACCACAGAAGCCAGTATTTTCTCCCTGAAGGTGCAGCCACACTTTTTTTTAAGTTCAGTTTTTAAGATGCAGTTTTTGAAACCAAAAGCAAATGTGGATCAAGTGCTGCTCCTCCTCTATTTTCACTACACTCCTGGTTTGGGCATAAAAAACTGCACCTGAAAAACTGAACGTGTGGCTGCACCCTCAGGGTTCATTCAAACGGCTGCAATTGCAGTCAGATCACAGCCACAAAAAAGCCTATGTCATGCTGTAGTCTGACTGGGAAGCCAGAGTCGAGAGTCGCTTGTCTGCCTATGGAAGGAGGAGGGGTGAAGATCCCTTAACCCTCCCCCTCCTCCTGGCTCTGTGTTTACAAAACATGTGTTAACATATGCATCAATGTAATGTAAACAGGCAAATCTCCTCTTCTCATCACTAATCTTCACTTCTGCATGAGCCAAACTATAAACCCACGCCCCAAATAGTCTGCTCTCTCTGTAAGTGATTTAGATGATATACTGTAATGTAACAGCAGCGCACAAATCCATACTACTGCGCCATTCATTTGGGCTACTATTCATTTGGGCTACTATCGACCCACTTCCCCTTCTTAGGGTCCCACAACAGGGAATCCAACCAATCAGCAAGTTATCCACTATCCTACAGAGACAGAAGAACTTCTTATTACTGGACAACTCCTTTAACCCCTTATCACCAAGCTTAATGACCAGGCTCTGTTTTACAAATCTGACATGCATCACTTTGGATGATAATAACTTTGGAACACTTTAGCTGATTTTGATATTGATTTTTTCATAACACATTAAACTTAATTTGTTAGTAAAGAAAATTTGAGTGATACATTTTTCATTTATAAAAACCAAGCAAATTTGGAGAAAATTTTAAAGAATAGCCATTTTCAAAATTTGAAAATTTCTGCTTTTTACACAGACATGCATACCAACCTGACTAATTAATTTATTAACATTTATCATGTCTGCTTTATGTTGGCTTAACTTTTTAACCCATTCCCACTAAGGTCCTTTTTTGTTTTTGCATTTTCATTTTTCACTCCACTACTTCAAAAATCCACAATTTTTTTATTTTTCCATGTAAAGAGCTGTGCGCAGGCATGTTATCTGCGTGACAAATTGCACATAGTGACAGTATTTCATATTCCATGTCGTGTACTGGGAATCGTGATAAAAGTTCCAAATCCAGTGAAAATGCGCCATATTCTTGTGGGTTTGGATTTTATGGCTTTCACTGTGCACCCTAAATGACATGTCAACGTTATTCTTTGGGTCAGTGCGATCACCGGGATACCAAATTTGTATAAGTTTTATAATGTAAATTTTCATACATTTACAAAGATTAAAACCTGTACAAAAAGAAATTCTTTATTTTGCCATCTCTTGGCACTAATAACTTTTTATAGTTCAGTGTACAGAGCCCTGTACACAATTTTTTGCGACGTTTTGGTGAGGTTTTCAATGCTATGATGTGTAGGACTGTACAGCCTTTTGATCACTTTTTATAGAATTTTTTTTATAATTTCCAAAATGGCAAAAAATTTTATTTTCGGCTATCGTTAATATATTTTCATAGATCAGACATTTTGGGACGCGGTGAGATACCTAACATGTTTATGATTTTTACTGTTTATTTATATCAGTTCTAGGGAAAGGGGGTGATTTGCATTTTTAGGGTTTTTGAAATATAATTTTTAACTTTTTTTAAAAAAAAATGTTTTAACCCTAGATCAGTGGTGGCGAACCTATGGCACGGGTGCCAGAGGCGGCACTCAGAGCCCTTTCTGTGGGCACTTAGGCCATTGCCCCAGCACACTAGACAAGACTCAAAGAATTTTACTGCAGTTCCAAGCAACTTAAAAGATGCTGCTTTCAGTCATATTTTGATACTGACTTCGCTACTTGGGACTGTAGGAAGAGGGAGAATGAATAGACAGGGTCAAATTATTTTTGGAGGACCTCCTGCTGGCCCCATTATGTTCTATCCACAGAGGGACATTGGAAAGAAGCTAAAATTATGCAAATTTTACATCTTTCTACTGTGTCGCTGTTCTCAGAAGGCCAATGTGATTGAAAGTTGTTGAACAGGGAGCAATGGGTTACTGCTTTAATTTTTGGTTGGCACCTCGCGATAAATAAGCAGGGTTTTGGGTTGCAGTTTGGGCACTCGGCCTCTAAAAGGTTCGCCATCACTGCCCTAGATGGTCTGATTGTTCCTACCATATACTGCAATACTACTGTATTGCAGTACATCGCATTTTTGCACAGCATTCGTTACAATGAGCCACTGGCTCATTGCTCCATTAACACAGGTGTGGGTGTTGATGAGGACAGGGCTGGAGATCTGTCATGTTTAAGTAAGAATCACACCACTGAACACGCCACAAAAGGAGACTGGAGCTTGGCATCATTGTTTCTCTTCAGTTAACCATGGTTATCTCTAAAGAAACATGTGAAGTCATCATTCCAGTGCACAAAACTGGCCTAACAGGGAAGAGTATCGCAGATAGAGAGAGTGCACCTCAGTCAACAATCTATCGCATCATCAAGGAATTCAAGGAGAGAGGTTCCATGCCAAAAAGGTTCCAGGGTGCCCAAGAAGGACCAGCAAGCGCCAGGACCGTCTCTTAAAAGTGTTTCAGCTTTGGGATCGGGCTACCAGCAGTGCAGACCTTGCTCAGGAATGGCAGCAGGCAAGTGTGAGTGCATCTGCATGCACTGTGCGGCGGAGACTCTTGGATCAGGGCCTGGTGTCAAAGAGGGCAGCAAAGAAGCCACTTCTATCCAGAAAAAACATCAGGGACAGATTGATATTCTGCAAAAGTTACAGGGAGTGGACTGCTGAGGACTGGGGTAAAGTCATTTTCACTGATGAATCCCCTTTCCAATAGTTTGGAACATCTGGAAAACAGCTTGTTCGGAGAAGACAAGGTGAGCGATACCACCAGTCTTGTCTCATGCCAACTGTAAAGCATCCTGCAACCATTCATGTGTGGGGCTGCTTCTCAGCCAAGGGAATCGGCTCTCTCACAGTCTTGCCTAAAAACACATCCATGAATAAAGAATGGTACCAGAATGTCCTCCAAGAGCAACTTCTCCCAACCATCCAAGAGCAGTTTGGTGATCAACAATGCCTTTTCCAGCATGATGGAGCACCTTGCCGTAAAGCAAAGGTGATAACTAAATGGCTCATGGAACAAAACATTGTTTTTGGGTCCATGGCCTGGAAACTCAACAGATCTTAATCCCATTGAGAACTTGTGGTCATTCACCAAGAGACAAGTGGACAAACAAAAACCAACAAATTGTGACAAAATGCAAGCATTGCTTGTGCAAGAATGGACGGCTATCTGTCAGGATTTGGTCCAGAAGTTGATTGAGAGCTGCCAGGGAAAATTGCAGAGGTCCTGAAGAAGAAGGGTCAACACTGCAAATATTAACTTGCTGCATTAAATCATTCTGTCAATAAAAGCTTTTGTTACTCATAATATGATTGCACTTGTATTTCTCTATGTGATAAAAAACATCTGACAAACACACATAAAAACCAGAGGGCAACAGATGATGTGAAAATATAATATTTGTGTCATTCTCAAAACTTATGGCCATGACTGTAGTATAGGGCCTTTTCACAATAGCATTGCAGAGTTTAATCAGTCTAATAAGAGAGCAATCAGGGTTTGGTCATTGAAGAAATGACATTTTTCATCAGAATTCAATCAGTTTTCAGTCAGTTTGTTCAGTGTCTCCGTTTTCCATAACGTCTCCCATCACAGCACTTGGAGGTTGCACCTTGGCCTTTGATAGGGACAGGAAGTCCCCTCCCATAAGGTCTCACACCAGAGCCTTCCTATCCCTACCTAGGGTCAGAGGTTACGATTGCATCTCTTGGGGAGCGGACAATTTATGTATTCCCTTCCCATTATGGGGTTTACTCGATCAGGATTACATATCTCTCCCCTCCTGCATTCTACCTCTATATGCTTCTGTACTTGTCCCTACTTCCCTCTTCCACAGGCCTTGTGCTAAAGTTGAGGGGAACATTATTCATTGCTACTTTGAGACTGCATCCTTCCAGTCTCCACAGGGTGCTTCACAGTGTCACCTTCCTTCGGACACCTCATAATTATCTTGCCGGTGTTGACCATCATGACGGCGTCATAGCGCCGCCATTCTCGCACATGCACATTAAGCTATGGACCAGGACTTAAGACACATGAGGTGGTTCAGTCGCATAGAAAAATCGTCTATGCTTAAATGGAACTTAAAATAGCTATGAGAGGTGAGTTTCAGTGCTGTCTTCAGGGATTTTCTGAATGTCAGGACCTTCAACCTGAACCTAAGAGATTTAAACCTTCTGAAGAACTGTTTAATTCTGCTAAGGATTCGGCGGCTTCTTTCTGCTCTTGGAAAGACTTGCTAGAGGAGGATTAAGCAGTTGTACACTTCAAAAACATGCCGAACTCACGTGTGAAAGGGGCCTAAAGGGGAGAAGCAATCTTGCTTCGTTCAAATCTAATCCAATTTTTTATTTAGACACTTTTTATTTGATTTGCATTACACAACTGAAATACATCAAAACATGTAATCCAATTTTTTCTTGAAATGTTATCAGATTAGCTGTAAAAAAGGGATATTTGAATGCATCAAAACGCACTACACACAACACAAATCTTTATTAAAAACACACAAAAAAACATGCGTAATTGATGCAGATTTCTGTGTGACAATCTGCAACATATGCAGATACCGTAATGTTATAGACATCTAAAGAAAGTGCATAATAACTAGCCCTAATCCCCACCATAGCTTTCTCCCTCACCATAGTTTTTTTTTTCGAGAAACAATATCCCTTTTTGCATGGCCGCTTTAAAAGATTCTCTTATGAGTCCATCTAGGTAACCCCCCCCCCCCCATTTCATGTCTGGCCTGCAGAGGTATAAAGACTTATCTTTTCAAGCTATTTCTTCTGATGTATAAATATTGTCCTCCTGAGAAAGGTTTTTCCAGGGCATATGGGTGGGCTGTTTGTTACAGGTTTTTTTTTTTATTCCGAAACACCCCAATGTATATAACTGCCTGTATGACCCCACTTGATCAGTACATCCAGAAAGTCCAGACTCTCCCGGTTGCATTCAGATGATAGTTTGAGGCCAATTTTGATGGCGGCCCCTCACACGTTCACCAAAGGTTTTGGCTGTTCCTTTCCACAAGACAAAGATGTCATTAGAAAGGCAGATAGATTCTGCCCATTGCTGAGTTCATTGGCGAACGCAATACTAACCGCCCACAAGTCCGGGGGTAATTTGCTGGTGGTAAAGCTGTCTATCAAATACTAAGTGATTTCTTGTCAGACTGAAAGCTATCAATTCCAGCGCAAACTTTTTTTAGTGTCCTATAACAGGAAGACAGAATCAGAGGCACTCTGTCTAAGGCTCCTTTCACACCGAAGTGTGAACGACCGATATCCAGCCACACAGTTTGACTGTCATCGTATTGTGCAATCCACGGGAAAATAAAGGATGCTCTGTCTAAGGTTGTGTTCACACGTAGCATGTTAATGACAGATAATTATGCCACAATAGAAACCAGACATTTTCAACCTGCTTCAGCTTCTTTTAGTTCTATAGCTTGGTCAGATTTCCTGTAATGAGATTTGGAAAATCTTTTTCTTTTCTCAAAAACATCAAAAAAAATCACTTTGATAGTAAATGTATTTCATTTATTCTTTACAAGCATATAAAATAGTATAAGCTTCTTTCTTCACACGAACGCATGAAAATGGATGTATGCAAGCTGTACTGTAAAAGGGTTTAGCACACATTTAGGCCCAGCGCCAGCACCCGGCTTACCTAGGGCAAGGGCCATTGCCCACTTGGGTGCTGAAAAATAATTTCGGTCCCCAAATCAAATGTACCAGTGTCACTTTAACACACTGGTACAAATTATTACCTTCCGGCTCTTATTGTTTTCTACCCCTATGGCATGCACATCGGAAACGCAGCATAGAGGCAGAATCCAAAACTCACCTTTCCTCGCTCTTCAAAAGTGGTGCTACCCACTGTACGTGACGGCTCTAAAGCCGGCACACATGATGATGCGTACAGCGGGTGCATTCCAAAGAAAGAGGGCAACGGCTGGTTTCTAGCTTCAGGATAGCGAGAAAAGGCGAGTTTTTTTCCTCCATAGTAGGAGGAGGGCTATTCCCTCTTTTCAATATACTTTCTGTATCAATTCCTCATGTTTTTCTAGATCTCTGCTTGTTGTCATTCTATTGAAAGCTTCATTGTTTGCTTTCAGTGGATAGACATCTGACCATGGTCACACAGGTGCATGGCTTGTTATAACACACAACTGATTACTGACTGTGATATAACAAGCTGTGCCCCTGTGTGACCATGGTCAGATTCTGTCCACTGGAAATTAACAATGAAGCTTTCTATTGAGGAAAGCAAGCAGAGAGAGATCTAGAAAACCGTTAGGAATTGATACAGAAAGTATCTTCTGAAAAGTATAACTTCAAACAATATCCATTACTTCTTGAAATGGGAACAGCCCTTTAGATCTGGAGCTGGCCCTGCACAAATACATGTGAAAGTAGCCTTAATTTGTATATATGTGACATTTTTCATCTGTATGTTACTGTATGCAGCACATATTTAGTGTCTAAACTTCTAAGGGGTGTACAGAACAGAAATACTGGAGAAAATAGGAAATGCGCTATATTTTTATAGGTGTTGAGAGACAATGAAAAGGACAGGCACTACCAATATGCAACAATGGTAAATGGGTCCATGCATCCCATACAAATCATGATACTAAACACAGAAACAGATGGATGCTAAGAAAAAAGTGCAAAATTTTTTACATGAAAGTGAATAACAAAGACAGGTTACATATGAAATTAAAAGCACTTAAAAAGGTGCACTATTGAGGTGTGCCCAGCTACCACAGGTCAATGTAAGACCCACTCCCTAGCTCAATCTGCCATAAATAACATGTAACCAATACAGGGCAAGGCGCTATACATGGTTCGCAAAATCAAAAACAAAGGTCACCAATAAAGCGCCACTGATGCAAACTGACTTCCCTAGTCATACAATACCAGACTAAATGCTCCTCATAGAAGCAAATGGACAAAAGTGTGGTTATCAACAGAGAGCATGGGAGGCAGTGAACCCCATGTGTATCGTCACCTCGGGGTGACTTCCTCAGGGGTAAGTGACTGCAGAGTGCAAGATCATGTACATAAATAGGCCTGCCCCCCTTCCGATAGCGAATACAATTCAAGTGAAGGTTACCTGTAATGAACAGGAAGCGTGATCAGAACTGCAAAGAAAAACTCATCTTTCTACCATTGGGAATGTGACGTCTCATTTCCTACAAGACAAGCCCTTGTCCATGGTGGTGGATCATTTTAGATTTCATCAAGGTAAGACCACAGGCTTACGGGTAGTGGGCCTGGATCTGATGCGCCCCAACCCCTGGGGAGGGGACATCACACCCGGATTGTTACATTTAGAAAGCCGTCGGATCTTCATGCTGGGAAGCCAGACACCTGGTGGTCTAAATGAGGACCTTCTTTTCACCGGGTTTTATAAACCTCTTTGATTGTTTGCGGGACTTGACCACTGAACATGTGTTTTATGACTGTTTATGGTACTATGTGTATTCTTTTCCTTTTTTCCAGTCACTGGTTCACAGGTAATATCACCCCTATGTGGAATTGTTTTTTTGCTACTTGCATTGGAGCAACCACGCCGTTGTCTTCTAAGGTAAGTCTTCTCACTGACACATTTGTTTCCTCTCAGGGATCCTTATTCTATGGGATTCCATAGCCTATTTGCATAATTATCTGGTCTCCTTCCTCTCACACTTCAGGTATCTCTTGTACCCCTCTTTGTTTATTTGTAGGTTTAGCCTACTCTTACCTTCCAATCCATGTCTTCTAACACATTTCAGGTTTATACATTTTGTGTTTTCCACCTCCTAATGGCGCTTTTCATGTCATTAGTAGTATTTACGTACTCTTGCATGTACAATGTTTATAGGTCCTCTGATATACCGCTGTTCAGCACTTTGTTGGAGCATTCTTTGTGATTACCATCAGAATCTGCTCCATTCCCTGAGGGACCACTATATCGACTTACTGTGTTGCAAACACCTGTTATATGCCTCATCGATTTATGATTCCATCTACCGTCTGGCCCAGTGGTTTGACATCCTCGCATGAAGCTATGATCCATCGAGGAATTGCCAACTGATCTTTCACATAGTCCATTCATTGGTCTCCTCTGCAAGACACCCTCTGTCCTGGGGTTTTTTGTGTTTTTTTTTTTTTTAATGCTTAATTCATTAACAACCATTCCTTGGGCTATATACTTTCTTCTTTTGAACGGCCTCCCTTCATTACTCACTATTGGGCACATCTATTTGGCGTAATTGATGTTGATCACCCCACCACTCTATCTATAGTTTGTGTTACATCTAACCGAACTTTGACTGTGTATATGTTCTCATGTTAATATTTTGTATTTTTATGTTTATCTGCTTTTGTTTTTTGGGATCCCCCCTCTCCCTTCTTTATTTCTTTTATATTTTTTATATATGTTTTTTTTGCGTCTGTTATGATATTCCTTGCATCATTGGTCAGCCGGGCCTTTCAGCTCTGTGTTTGGATTTTATTTAGTATACATGATGCATTCCTTTTTGATTTTCCCTCGTTTTGGGGGATATCCGTTTATTCTACGACACTGTGTCTTGTCACTCAAATTTAAATTTATACTTGATGAATTCTGGTATAAACTTAGGATTTATTATTTATTGCACTTTTTCCTTCACACTTTATTAATTTTGGATGATTGTTTGTCGTCTAATTTATACTCTAATTCACATTGATATTACCTATACAGGTCATTCTCTGGTGCGGTCTTTCCTTGTCTAATTTGTTTTTTTATAGGACGGCACCCTATGGGCAGATATACGTCCCCACAGCAGCTGTGTGAAAGGGGCCTTAGGTGTTAAAAACACCAGAAGAAAGCAGAATGAGTTCTTCTGTGTGGTTGTAGTCTCTCAGCTTGCTGTTTGGGTCGTATTCTGATGGACCTGAGCGGAGCACATCTTCCTGAGCTGACCTTTATAGCGGTGCCAGCAGGATGTACAGACACAACATAACAAGCAGCAAGCTGTAAGGGCCTGAGCATCAGGCTTACATGAGTGACTACATCAGTCCCGCCTTCCTATCCGCGCTTCGTGTAAGGAGCCCGCACCTGCGCACTAGGGCTGTGTCTCTGTCCTCCCAGTTTCCAGCCGGAGCCCTTTTGGAGGCGGACCGTGCTACCGCCGCGGACACAATATGGCGGAGTACGTACAGCTAGTGCGGAGGGCGCTACAGCAAATTCGGGGACACGGTGGAATTACCGGCTCCTTTTGGCAGTTTCTCAGGTCAGACTTTCCGATCTTTAGTTTGGCTGTGGCTAGGGTGAGGCCAGCATAGAGGCGCAGCAGTCTTCCCTTCCACCTTGGCTGTCACCTTGTAGTGTAGATGTCACTGTCTGACCTCTCCTGGCTCCTCGAGGGGGCGCCATTGCCATCTCGCGTGTCCCTTCTCACATGACTTGTGTAGAGTTTTACTTTTATACATGACATTAGTGTTTTCTTGATGTATAATGTTATCATTGTCTACTCTCCTGCCATTCCACTGTCACATTAGTAATGACCACTGTCCCTCACAATATATCTCATCTCTAAGTGGTGAATGTAGGGCATGCCCCCAGGTTATCATAGGTGGGATCTGCACTGAATTCAAAAGCAAATGTATTGGCAGTCCTCAATTTTTATTTTTTGGGGTGGGAGGAGGGGGATGGGCAGCATTAATTTGTGCCAGCAACAACGAATGTATTCAGCCTGTTGGAACAATCCCAAGGTCTGTGTGTCCGTGTTTCCTTGGTGAACTTATGTTATGTATTTTGAAAAAACTCCCTTCCGTGTAATGTATTCAGTCCATGGGATTGGACCAGCATACGGGTCCATTTCTTGGGTTGAACATGTTTGACTGTGTCTGGCCTCAAATTCTAATGTGATGTACACATTAAAGATATTTTTTATTATCAGGAAGTGCCTGTGTCTGAGCTGGTCTTGTAATGCAGGGGGGAGGGGCAGGAGTCAGAGAACACTGCAGAGTGTAGACAGGAGAAGCTTTTCAGTGCAGTGAGACCTGTCAATTGGGAACAAGGAGAGAGGGCAAAGCAGTAACTGCTGAATATGCAGGGTCTCATTGGACCTGCTTATTGTGATGTATTCACTCCAGATGAGGTGCTCGTAAGTTTACAAACAGATTTTTTTTTTTTTAACATTGCAGCCATGGAAAGGAACCATTTAGGTATAAAGACAACGCTTTTTAACCATAGTTTTTCATGAAGTATTTATTATGGGTGTGGTAATTTGCTTGACAGGTTATCCTTGGGGGTTTTCCCCACAAAAGAATATTCTTACATTTCTATCCCCTAGTGATGTTTTCACAAAAAAAATCATTTTAACCCCTTACGTAACAGTTTAGTCAGTTTTATTGCTGCTTTAGCTTCTATCTCTTCCTCGGCTGCTCATTGCAAAATCCCAGGGTGTGGAAACATTATGACCCATCTGGTTTTGTAGGATGACAATGTGGTTAGATTATCAGGGTACAGGTGTATATACACTTTCATGTGGCTACTGACATTGCACTAACACACTGACACATAGAAGGAGAGATTAGACAGCTCAGAGATGCCTGAGATTACACAGAGGCTGACAGGCACACTTTTAGTTCTGCTACATCTCACAGCTATTTGCCTGCCTCCCCCTTCCCCCGGATCACTTATCTCCTTGTAGTTTACTGCCTCTCTCTCTGCTGACAATCTACTTGCAGAGAGTGTCTAGGGGAAACTGAAATGAACTGAAATTAGGAGTTGTACTCTTTGTAAGGGCTCATTCACAGGAACGTAATGGGAACCAATATGCAGCCGCACCATTTGCAGCCCAATATCAATCACCATTGACATCCATGGCGCCTGGTCACGATGAGCAGACATTATTTTAACGCACCGTGACCGCGCATGGCGAAATATTGGACATGTCCTATATTTAGCCGAGTTATGGCACCGGCCCTGTGCTCCTCTATGGAGAGAGCGGGGTTGAACAGGGCTCAAAAATTGACATATGTGGGGACAAAAACATATAGGGAGAGTTATCAGTAGTGTCTGAGTGCAGAAATTTTCAATTGCCCATGGCAACCAACCAGATTGCCTTTTTTTTTTTAATTTTTTTTATTTTATAAATAGCCGTGGGAAGATTAAAGCCAAGCTCTGATCGTTTTCCATTGGCAACTAGAACTGTTCTGCTCTCACACTTATGATAAATCTCCCCCATAATTATTATGAAGATTAGGTTTTTTTTGTTGTGCTCGGTAAGCAGGTTTAAACGATAGATTATCTTATATACATGGTTTAAATTTAATAAAGGGTTATTTGTTGCTTTTTTTTTTTTAAAATATATTTTATTTTTATATTATTGTGCATGGTGTCGAAGCTTGGCTCCATTAAGTTTTAGAGGACTAAGTTGCAGCCTGACCATGTAATGATTGTGTGTGATTACGCCGGTCTGTGAAGCAGATGCAGCACGCACCAAAGTGATACAACTGCTTTTAATGGCCGATTCTTAGGGAAGCTGAGCTTATCCGTTTAATCTTATCATTTTTTTTTCTGTTGTAGGTCTGCTGACCTGAAAACCGGCACACTTGTTGGAATTGACAAGTATGGAAACAAATACTTTGAAGACAAGCGTTATTTTTTTGGTAAGTCTGCTCTGTAGGTGTGGCTGATACATTAACGTGGTTATTCTCATAATATCTAAAATCTGTAGTTTAACTTCTGTGGTTTTATTAACAGTTTGCTCTGGAGTTAAAATAGCTCATCTGGTCTGAAGGAATAGAAAGCAGTGACTTAAACTAATTCTGGTCTGTGAGAATAGATGGTGTTAACTCCAGAACAACCAAGAAGGGAGAAACTAGTTGAATGATGATATAAAAGGGTTTTTCCCATGAAAGAAGTTGGGTCCTATCCTGTGGATAGCGCTTAACTTTTTGATTGGTGGGGGTTTCAGTGATGAGACCACCACAGATCACAAGAACGAAGGGGTCCATTGGGGTCCCAGATATCTCTGTCAGACCCCTCGTTGCTCCCTGAAGCAGGCGGCCGTGCATGTCAGTTCTGCTCCATTCATCTCTATTGGGCTGATGGAGATCGCTGAGTGCCATGATTATTGCAGAAGTACATGCACCCTCTGCATCTGTAGTTGAACCTGGGAAAGGGGGGTGGAATAATGCTGTACATATTTATAACCTAGTTTGGTAAAAGTTACTACTTGTGAAAAAATAAGCATTTTTTTTTAATATTTGTAGTAAATTATAGCAAAATTTAAATATGTAATTATAAAAACTATTGTATCAAGATAAAGTCTCACATGTCTTGGAAAAAAAAAAAAAAATTAGGATAGCAGAACGTCAAAAATTCACCTGGACATTCCGGCACCAATGACCATCAGTCACAAAGGAGTTAATTAGTTTTTCAAGAAATGAATGACTATAAAATACTGAAATACATTTTTCTACAATAAAGTACCATGCTCAAAAACAGTGGGTTTTTACCAAAAAATGGTTTTCTATTTAATACTTCATAGAAATTTGGACTAGAACATCTTTCCAAACGAATGAAAGGGGAGTTTTTTTTGTTTACAAGGAACAATAGACAGTCCACGATGTTGGTTGAAATGTAAAAAAAAATCCTTAGTGTCTACAGAATCTAATCGGTGTCTTTGTTTTTTGCTTGTTAGGACGTCACCGTTGGGTAGAATATACAATAGAAATGAATGGGAAATATACTTACTGGGATGTGGATGGTAGTATGGTGCCTCCTGAATGGTAAGTGCAGTTTTGTTTACATTATAATACTTTGGGAATGTCTTTGTATCTTTTCATAAAGTATAGCATATGTCTAGTGGTAAAAGTGACTCAGGCTTGGCGCCACTTCATGCCTCTCCACGACCCTTTGGGTCTCATTTCCTGGCGGTTGCGCAAGAAATTGAAATTATTTGAAGCCCTGATAAATGTCTGTTTTGTTGATTTTGTTTGTTTTGTTTTTTTTCTTCTTTTTTGCAGGGTTTAGTTATTTTTTGGGACTTTTAAGTGCATGTTTGCAACTACACCTGGGTCTTAAAGAGAACCCGTCATGCAAAATAACCCCCTAAACTAAATATATTTTCATAAACTGCCATTAGAGAGCATTGCCTCTATCCCTTCATTGTCCCTCTACATGCCTGTAAACCTAAGCAATGAGGTCCTAAAGCTGTATGCAAATGACCTGTGAAATGTCCAGTGAGTCATTAGCATATTCAAGCTGTCCACTCTATTCATGAGTGGGAGGCACAGCTACTCCCCAGTGCTTGACTGACAGCCAATATAATGGTGTGAGGTATAATGATGTGATGGCTGCTCCATGTGCTTGCTGGTGGCCTCGCTCCCTGCAGCCTGTGTGTGTATAGGAGAGATACTACAGCTCCAGGCAGCCATGTTATAGCAGAACATGTCAGGTACTTGTGTAGCTGTACTGTACTTGTGTCTCTGTGTATTAGGAGGATGCAGCATGTCAGCAGATGCAGCACACACACTAGCAATGCTTTACTACACATTACACACAGACATGAGCAGGGGGAGGAGAGGGGAGGGGGAACAGGGGCGACATCACTGCCTCTTACCATGTGACCAGCCTAATTTACATAATAAAGAATAGATGATTTTATAATGATTAATGTGTGAAATAACTAGATAAAGGCTGGGATGGGATCCTTGTGAGCTGCTCCAACAGGTAGTAGTGACAGGAATAGTGACACAGACCTGATGACAGGTGTCCTTTAAGAAGTTAGTTGGTGGTTTGTCTCTTGCAATGTTCCTAAATGCATCTTTCCAAGACAATTTTTTTTTTTTTTTTTTAATTCAGTGACTTTTTAGGTACAAAACGAAGTACAGTATATATGCACCTAAAAAGTCGCAAATTTTTTTTTTTAAAAAACTTGCAAATCGGAGAGAAAAAAAAAAAGAAATAGACATGTATCACAATGGCAAATTTAGAAAGATGCATAACACTGGTTAAGTATCCTGACTTCAGCCAACTTTAAAAAGTTGCATAAGAAAACAAATGAAACATGTACCCCTATGAGTGGCAGATTATTGCTGTGCTAAAATAAGCTGCATTTGAGGCTTGTGTTAAAGGGGTATTCTGGGAATATGATCGTCTGACACAAAAACCCATGATTATATAAATAAATGAATACAACAATACTCAATGTCATTAGTCACAAAACGGAGCTTACATAGTTTGATTTTATGATTTACAAAAGTTATCTCCAAGATGGCCGCCACTGGAAACTACAAGTTCCATGATCCTTTAGTTCTCAGTAACTCCTCCTCCCTCTTATGCTCTGCTCACAGTGATGATCTAACAGGTTTTCTTGCTCTGTTACCATAGTAATGATATGTAACTGCCATCACCACAACATCGGCCATGCTGGATGCTCTGCAACCAACAAGCTACAGCCAAACATAGTGGTGATCACATGACCTGCCTAGACAAGTACAGGACATGTGATGTGGACATGTGACCAGCGGCCATCTTCTGTCCTGTGTATGCTCTGCAACGGACCGTGCGGAGGAAATTAGCGGACTGACTAAAGGGCCGGTAGCATTTTAATTCTTCATTACAGTCTATGTCACCAGCATTTTCTGCTAAGGGGAGCAAAATATTAAATAACAACTAATTACATATTAGCTTATATTTTGAGTATCCATTTATATATAAATTCTGCTGATTCCTGGAATACCCCTTTAAGAACGTTTCACCACAAAGTTAATGCTTTTGGCATCTCTAAGGAAGTAGAACACATGGATAACCAACAGTACACTAGGTTTAGTTTCATTAGTTTTCATTCCCGATGCTAATAAATCCAGTTTTCAGAGACTTCCAGCTTACAGTTGTTTTTTGTCTTTTTGTTATATTTTTTTTTTTCTCAATCTGAGAAGTCTGCTAATTGTGTGTGTGGTTCTTTTTTTTTTCTTTCTTTTCTTTTTCCAAATTCCACACTACTGGATTGTTATTCCTCTTCATGAACAATGGCACGTCAGTAAGCACAAGGCTAAGCACTTCTTGTCGCTGTTCCATACAGGAACCATATGGCCATATTCAAGCCAAGAATAATGTTCTCTGGAAATTTTGAGGAAAGGACGACTTTTTTTTTTTTTTTTTGTCCATCACTGGCATTTTTAAAAATGGGGGGAAAAGTTTTTGTGGCAGTCTGCTCATGAAGTAACCACATTTACTTTAACCCCATAGCGCAATAAGACGTACCCTTACGTCTTGCTGTGCATGGGGGAGTATGAAGAGGGCTCACGGGCTGAGCCCTCTTCATACTCGCCGGGCGTTTGCTTCATAATGAAGCAAACGCCCGTCGCTAACACAAGCGATCGGTGCTAGCACCAATCGCGGGTGTTAACCCTTTGATTGCCGTCGGCAGCTTTAAAGAGCCGGTAGCGTGTGAGCGCCGCCATCTTGGCTCCGATCGTCGCTCCACGTGACGTCGCCGGGGAGCGGTGATCCATTGTCATGACAGCCTCAGATCACGCAAAAATCCGAGGCTATCGTATTTTAGGCTATCTATTACAATGTGCGAATTGATCAGACAACCTAGGGTTAAAGTACCCTAGGGAGTCTGAAAAACTTTTTTGCCATTTTGAAAAATAGAAAAAATCTATAAAAAGTGATCAAAAGGTCGCACAGTCCTAAAAAATAGAAGCATTGAAAACGTCATCAGAAGTCGCAAAAAATGACACCACACACATCTCCGTACACTAAAGTATGAAAAAGTTATTAGCGCAAGAACCCGGCAAAATGAAGAATTTTTTCTGTAATTTTTGTAAATGTATGAAAACATTATAAAACCTATACAAATTTGGTATCCCCGTGATCGTATTGACCCAATGAATGAAGTAGACTTGTCATTTGGGGCGCACCGTGAAAGCTGTAAAAACCAAGCCCACAAGAAATGGCGCAAATGTTTTTTCATAATTTTCACTGTATTTAGAATTTTTTTTCCCGCTTCCCAGTACACGGCATGGAATATTTAATACCATCACTACGAAGTCCAATTTGTTATGCAGAAATATGCATAAATTCCTTTATCCTAATGGTAGATGCCCTTTAACCCCTTCCGGCGCAAGCCGGGTCCTGGTGCATGGAGAGGGCTCGCGGGCCGAGCCCTCTCCATAGCCGGTAAGTCTTTGTTGCTTGTGTGTTATACATACAAAAATGTTGGTCTATAAAGAAGTGCCCACAAGACAAGTGGCCACAGAAAAATTATCCTTGCATGTATATAATTCTGTATTATTGTAGATTTGAAAGTTTGTTTTCTAAGCTTGTCATTAGTTGTCAGTAATGCAATTTCCTTTTATTTAAAGTTAAAGTCTTTTACTGCAGGAACATATTGAGCCTCTTAATAGAAACTATTTGGATACCTATAAATTTACATTCATTCATTTTAAGGACCATGTTGCTATCTCATTCTAGGCATCGCTGGTTGCATTCCATGACCGAGGAGCCTCCATCTACTCATCCTCCTACCGCACATAAATACATATGGCAGAATCACAAATTCAATTTGAGTGCCACTCCCGGACAATATGTACCCTATTCTACTACTCGCAAGAAGATTGAGGCATGGGTTCCTCCTGCACCATCCAAGAATTAACATTTACATTATAACCATATAAAGTATTTAATAAAAAATTAAACTTTTTAACATTGGTCATTATTTGTGTTATAAATCTTTTTTGTCCCTTGCTTATAGTCAATTAGCAGCTTTTCTTACCCAAGTTTATGTTTTGCTGATGCATCCAGAATGTTTTAACTAGATGGATTATTCTTTGGCACTTTTAGCCTGCACATTGAGCTCACATGCATAAATCAATACTACAAGCAAATGTAAAGTACTTTGTATGCTCCTTTCTCCACTCTTTTATTACACCCTTCTACACTTCCAATAAGGCCTCATGCACACATTTTGTGGGCCATAAAGCAACAGGGTGTTTGCTTTTGCTTGCAGACCAACTGATGTCAGTTACCCTGTTGATGTCCATAAGAAGTGACTGCCCCCACTGCAAGGACGATCAGGAATTGCACATATGGTGCAGACAGTCGGCACCACGTGAATGTGTTTAATAGGCGGCAATGGGGCCGTGAGTTAGCCACAGGCCTTAGGCTATATTCACACTGCCGTTGCCCGCCCGTACCGTACCGTAGCGGGCAACGGCAGTGTACGGGGAGAGGAGGAGGAAGTGCGCCATAGGAAGTAATGGCGCACATCGCCGTACTACGGAGAAAGATAGGACAGGTCCTATCTTTTTCCCGGGTACGGAGTGGTACGGTGCCGCACGTGTGCTGCACCGTACCGCTCCCGTAGGGCACCGTGCGCCCATTGCCGTCTATGGAGGACGTATATCGGCCGTATATACGTCCTCCATAAGTCAGTGTGAATGTAGCCTTACTCTGATATCTCTGCTGAATTCCATTGTGCTAGAGCGAAGCACAACTGCAGCTTACAGATATATCATATCACAGCTTTATAGAATCTGTAGTAGGAGCTACTGGTGAACTTTTTATAACATTTCAAGGATTCTCATCTTTAAAAAAAAAAAAAAAGTACCAGAAAATATTTAGCAATGTGTATTGACTTCAATTTACCTGATATACTATATGGGTGCTAGAACAATTTATTATTTTTAAAGATTTTTTTTTTAAATAGTTTAACAATTTATCAAAATTACAATAAATTGCCTTAGCAACCATGTAGTATATCAGGTAAATTGTAGATAATGCAAATTACAAACTGCCATTTAAAAAAAACAAAAACAAACAACTCCAAAATGGGAATAGCAATATTGTACATGCAAGCTCAGGATCTTTCCAGAGGTGGAAGAGGAGCCACTCCTGCTCTAAACATGGTGTCTGCAGATTACACTGTATTTTCAGTGTAACTGGTTCTCTTTTTAGTTTTTATTCAGTTTCTTTTTTAAAGTTGTTGGCTTCTATGATTAATAAAGAAGGAAGAAGAGATTCCTTGCATCATGTATCACTATGAGGCACAGGGTCCTGTGGTTGGTCTTTGAAGTTGAGCTCACATTTCAGTATTCAGACCAACAACAGTTGACCCTCTCTCTCTCCTCTTGGGAGGAGAACATTGCCCCCTCTAATTGCTACCACTATTTCTATTCTCCGGGATGCTCTTCTGTCCCAGCTTGGCTTTGCTTTTGTGACGTCTCTGGGCTCACACCCTTTTGTTTCATCCACTGAATTTAGCTTTTTCCCATCTTTGGAACCTCCCAGGTAAGTAGGCGATCGGTAAGGGGCAACTCATCTCCTCCAATCCCTTTCCAGCCTGCAACAATTACAAAACACCACTAGGGGTCAGCATAGCACCCTGCAGACAACATTTGTATACTTATGAACATATTGCAGTATTTGCAGTGATCTCCTGGGTCTTTATAAATATAACCATGAAGGATAAGATCGATGTGATTCTCTTCCATCCCCAATACTCCTTTATTAAATTTTAATGTTTAAGGTTTTGTCACACATCAAACAATGATGAACTTGGATGTATATTGTTTCTGTGACTCTTATTTTCCATATGACAGTGGGCTCCATGCTTGTCTTATGCTGATAACATTTCCTGTTGTCCAAAATTTTCCATCACTCTTGTTCCAAATTTTGGGCAACCCCAACTTACCAGCTCGTATGTCTGCAGGGCAGGGGCAGGCTGCAGGCTAGGCTTTTCCGTTCTTGTGATGGGGGATTATCACAACGATGACTTGCTTCCCTTCTTTGGGACTTGCCAAATATTCCAGATGTCACACTTTTTGTCTTCCCTCCCTGATGTGGTGGAAATTTATTGCCTCCTCACTCCCTTTTAGTTGTGGTTTGTTCCAGAGCAATCTTTCTGGAACAGACCCCATCTCTCTTTCCCTATCTCTGTTTTACCTCCTGCTCGTTTCTTCAGAACCAGACTTTAAACCTGCATTTCTCTCAGTTTGAGATCTGGGTATCTTTTTATTGACAGCTCAATGTTCTGCCCTTTCATATTTGTCCATGTCTTCTGTGGCCAGGAATACAAGTTGCTCAACAGATGGTTTCTGTAAAATTATACAAACATGGCTTTGACCTCCTGGAGACCTAATGCCTCCAAGGGCTCTCTCCTGCATATCTTTGAGAGTGGTCCAGGTTACAGTCTTTCTGGGACGAGATTGGCAGGCTTCTTACTCAGATCTTTTCATTCCCCTGAATTTTATCTGCTCTAATAATACTCTTAATATTATTATATGACGCCATCAAATTCTGTAGAAGTGGATTGGAAGCTGTCTGTTACGGAGCACACAGGAGTTCAGATTACGGTTAACATTTATTGGTTATCTCGAAACACAATGCGTTTTGGAGTATCGAAGACTCCTTTCTCAAGTGAAGTGAGACTTGTATGGTAGTTAACTCTGTAGCATGGGAGAAGCAAGTTCTATCCCAGTGGCTAATCAAATTATGTAGCACTTTCCAAATCATAGGGGACATATACAAATATTATAATACATTACAGAGTACAAACAGTCATATAGAACAATAGGAGTGAGGGCCCTGCTCACAAGAGCTTACAGTCTATGAGAATGAAGGGGTTCACACAAGAGGTAAAAGAGCTTGTATAATGGTCCAGCCATTCTTCATAAAGGAACAGTATAAAATGATATAAATAAAAATTCTGCTGTTTGAACCAACCATCAGACACCATCTTATATACAAAGTCCAAGGTGAAAGTGACTGTCCGGGGGAGGGCATTCCAGAGAATTGGTGCAGCTCGGGAGAAGTCCTGGAGACATGCATGAGATGTACGAATTAAGGTAGAGATAAATCTAATATCACTGGCAGATGTAGCATGCGGGTCTGCCAATCCATATCTACAAGAAAAGTGCTGCTAGGGTTTGCATTCTGGCTGGTTGGAAAGCCCCCCCCCCCCCCTCGAATGTTTGACAATTGGTCCGTAGAGTCTAGGAAATCCAACAGATGGAGAGGCTGATGTCCTCTATCCATGGATGAATAGTCCTTTTTGTGGGCTATTTGGGTTTTATTTTAGGGCACCTGAAATTATACCTCCCTCCTGCTTGAACGCTCCATGTCTGCCATTTCTCCTTCTCCCCTTTTTGTATTAATTTATTGGACAGTATGGTTCACACTTTTGTGTTGCCTTTGCAGCCACATATCAGATTCCCTAGGTTTGTTTTCAATTTCTATTTTTCTTATTTATGTTCTTGAGTTTTTGACCACAATACCCTGGATGTACACTGTACTGTTTAAGAGCTCTATTTCAGTTGCCTGCTGTCTGCTTTTCTGTTTACTCACCTTTTATTAAATAATTTATTTAGGCAGTATATGATCCACGCCTATGATGCTAAATAAGTTGCCAAATTTTCCCACCTGCTTTTCAAATACTGTATTTTTCTCACTTTTTAGCAAGACATACATGTTGCTAAAAAGTGCCTGCATCTTATAGTCCAGGGGTCCCCAAAATACGGCCCGCGGACCATTTCTATGTGGCCCCCGTCGCATCCGGCCAAGGCCTACGGCAGTCAGGCAGGGGCCTCCGTCCGTCCGGACAGAAAGCTTCTGCCCGCCACTGTATAGTGCTCGATTTGGCCGTTTCCCGGCGCACATCGCTCTTTGAACCTGCATGCGCGGCCGCGTGATGACGTCCGACAGCCGCAAGAAGAAAGAAGACGCGGAAGCCAGAGGTGAGTATAGGATTTAATTTTTTTTTTTTTTTAAACAGCAGTAAAAACATTGTGCCGACAGGAGGGCTTTAATATATGAAACAATTAATTATGGGAGCATCATATAAAATAACTAATGGTGGGGGAGGGGGACATATAAAAAAAAATAATAACTAAAGGTGGGGGCATATAAAATAACTAATGGTGGGGGGACAGCATAGGAAATAATTAATTATGAGGGACAGTCTAGTAATTAATAGGGGGGCAGCATATTCAATAATTAATGGAGAGGGATCCCAGTATATTTAATAATTAATTGACCCAATTAATTAATTCATTGGGCCAATATATAAAATAGTTCACAAGGGGCTGCAGTATATTAAATAATTAATTGAGGGGGGAGCGGTGTATTACAGATGCGGTCACATGTACCGCTATTTATCCGGCCCTCCAACGGTCTGAGAGGGACAATGAACGGCCCACCATGTAAAAAGTTTGGGGACCCCTGTTATAGTCTAAAGGTCCATAGAATCCAGCACTAATCCTGACCACTGTCCTGCAGATTGAGAGAAATACCTCTGCACTTCCCTCTCCCTGCTGTCCCGACATGTAAGAAACCTGTGTTGATGTAATGACCCCGTATTATTATTGCTAAGCAGAGGACTGATTACATGTTAGGCGTTTCCTTTGCTCTGCAACTACAGATTGTGAGTACCTGGGGAGCTGCAGGACAAGAGGAGGGCAGTGTTGCAGAGGGATAAAGAGCAGATGGGGGTGAGTGGAGTTTTGGGTCCCAATAACTGATGAGATACCTGAAGACCAACTGAAGAACAAAGATGTAAACTATGTCTAAGAGCAAAAGCAAATTTTCTTTTTTTTTTTTAATTATTTTTTTTCTGCTCCCTTGACTATGTATTTCTCAAGTACAGAAAACCCTGAAAGTGCTGTGACTCAGTGCTTACAGAAAATGAGTATTTAGGCACATCTGGCAGCACACACATGGGAAAGCATTAGTATAGATCAGAACTGCCAACAGATCCTGCACATTGCATGCTGTGTCTACATCCATGAGGACGAGAAATGTATTTACATCATTTAATAAAAGAAACAATCAATAGTTAACAGATTGTCTTTCAGCAGCTTGATACAGCTTCCCCATGAACTGTCCCGAGTGCTGAAATGTAGCAGCAGATTGCCCAGTGGTGGATAAGCCAGGATGATCTACAAGGTCGGAGCAATGTGCTGGCATATGATAAATGTTCCCCAATGTGTTAATCTAAGGGGGCTTCCATATTCTTTACTGTCTACTGATTTCAGTTCATAATTATTTACACAATGAGTGGGACCTTGTACTTATATTTAGTAATAGATGGTGGCACCTACTGTTGCATTAAAAGACATCTACCACCAGAAAGAAAGACTGTATGCAAATGAGCCTGAGGGGCTCCTGGATTCATTAATCACCTATGGAGCCTGGAGCCCCTCATGCTCATTTGCATACAGCCTTTCATCCTGGTGGTAGATGCCCTTTAAGCAATGCTAGCTCTGTATTGGTTATATCATGTACATCCAATAGGACGTAATTAGTGTGTTTATGCTTGAAGTAGTCCAAATAGAAGCTCAATATCATTAATCTGATAAATTAATCAGATTTTGATAAAAGTGATGTTTCTAGATTGCATGTATTAGAGTATCAGAAACTAAGCAGACCCAACAATTATACCATGCATCTTATTGAATCATTAACTGGAAGAAGCTTGTTCGACATAATAGCAAAGACGAGTTCGTCAAGTCATTTATTCTGTGGAATAAAAGATTTAAATGTTTGACCCTTCTTTAAGGCAGGAAGGCGGCAGATGTTGGTTAGAGTGCATTTCCTTTTAAAATACTGGGGAAAATGGGTCATTCCAGACAATGTTTTGAGGAAAAACCTATTTTTATTGAAATGTTGATTGGAGAGGGAAAACATGTATAGGTGTACAGCAAGTTATAGGCTTCTCTGTGAAATTTAGCTTAAAGAGAACCGTCAGGTAATTTAGCCCCCATACTAAATATATTTTCATAAACTGCCATTAGAAAGCATTGCCCCCCCCCTCCATTGTCCCTTTACATGCCTGTAAACTTAAGCAATCAGGTACTAAAGCTGTATGCAAATGACCTGAGGAAATGTCCAATGAGTCATTATCATATTCAAGCTGTCCAGCTTATTCATGAGTGGGAGGCACAGCCACTCCCGCAGTGCTTGACTGACAGCCTGTATAATGATGTGGCGCTGCCTCCTCTCTATACTTCCTGGTGCTGGAGCCTGTGTGTGATATAACTGCTCCACGATGCAGCCATGTGTATAGCAGAACATGTCAGGCACTTGTGTAGATGATGTCTGTGTCTCACACTTATGTATAGAAGAACATGTCAGGTACTTGTGTAGCTGATCTCTGTGTATTGCACATGTGTATAGCAGAACATGTCAGGCACTTGTGTAGCTGATAATACCAAAAAAAGATATATAGGACCAAAATGTACTCAATCACATATTACTCATGATCACTAAGTAGTGGAAAATATTAGACAGACTTTATTATTCAATATGGCCATCAAAAAACATTAAAAACATAGAATAAAAATCCACAGAGACAAAAGTGTGGCAATGGTCAACAGTATCTAGACACATCACAAGCATTATCCAAAGCATATCGATCAAAAAGGTAACAGTATATTCAATTTTGGTTATAATCCAGTATATTACCCACCCGGGTGTTGCATAATACCAAAACTGTCAGCCACTAAGTTATGACCACCGCCACAGCACCCCGACGCACGTTTCGCCGTCGCTTCCTCCAGGGGGTGTGTCTGTCTCTCTCACACGTGTACAGCAGAACATGTCAGGTACATGTGTAGCTGATGTCTGTGTCTCACACATATGTATAGCAGAACATGTCAGGCACTTGTGTAGCTGATGTCTGTGTCTCCCACATGTGTATAGCAGAATATGTCAGGTACTTGTGTAGCTGATGTCTGTGTATCACACATGTGTATAGCAGAATATGTCAGGTACTTGTGTAGCTGATGTCTGTGTATCACACATGTGTATAGCAGAATATGTCAGGTGCTTGTGTAGCTGATGTCTGTGTATCACACATGTGTATAGCAGAACATGTCAGGCACTTGTGTAGCTGATGTCTGTGCATCACACATTTGTATAGCAGGACATGTCAGGGACTTGTGTAGCTGATGTCTGTGTCTCCCACATGTGTATAGTAGAACATGTCAGGCACTTGTGTAGATGATGTCTGTGTCTCATATGTGTATAGCAGAACAAGTAAGGCACATTTGTAGCTGATGTCTGTCTCTCTCACATGTGTATAGCAGAACATGTCAGGCACATATGTAGCTGATGTCTGTGTCTCTGTCACGTGTACAGCAGAACATGTCAGGTACATGTGTAGCTGATGTCTGTGTCTTACACATATGTATAGCAGAACATGTCAGGCACTGATGTAGCTGATCTCTGTGTCTCACATGTGTATAGCAGAACATGTCAGGCACTTGTGTAGCTGATCTCTGTGTCTCACATGTGTATAGCAGAACATGTCAGGCACTTGTGTAGCTGATCTCTGTGTATCACACATGTGTATGTGCAGATCATGTCAGGTACATGTGTAGATGATGTCTGTGTAGCACACATGTGTATAGCAGAACATGTCAGGCACTTGTGTAGCTGATGTCTGTGCATCACACATGTGTATAGCAGAACATGTCAGGCACTTGTGTAGCTGATCTCTGTGTCTCACATGTGTATAGCAGAACATGTCAGGCACTTGTGTAGCTGATCTCTGTGTATCACACATGTGTATGTGCAGATCATGTCAGGTACATGTGTAGATGATGTCTGTGTATCACACATGTGTATAGCAGAACATGTCAGGCACTTGTGTAGCTGATGTCTGTGCATCACACATTTGTATAGTAGAACATGTCAGGCACATGTGTAGATGATGTCTGTGTCTCATATGTGTATAGCAGAACAAGTAAGGCACATTTGTAGCTGATGTATGTCTCTCTCACATGTGTATAGCAGAACATGTCAGGCACATATGTAGCTGATGTCTGTGTCTCTGTCACGTGTACAGCAGAACATGTCAGGTACATGTGTAGCTGATGTCTGTGTCTTACACATATGTATAGCAGAACATGTCAGGCACTGGTGTAGCTGATCTCTGTGTCTCACATGTGTATAGCAGAACATGTCAGGCACTTGTGTAGCTGATCTCTGTGTCTCACATGTGTATAGCAGAACATGTCAGGCACTTGTGTAGCTGATCTCTGTGTATCACACATGTGTATGTGCAGATCATGTCAGGTACATGTGTAGATGATGTCTGTGTATCACACATGTGTATAGCAGAACATGTCAGGCACTTGTGTAGCTGATGTCTGTGCATCACACATTTGTATAGCAGGACATGTCAGGCACTTGTGTAGCTGATGTCTGTGTCTCCCACATGTGTATAGTAGAACATCTCAGGCACTTGTGTAGATGATGTCTGTGTCTCATATGTGTATAGCAGAACAAGTAAGGCACATTTGTAGCTGATGTCTGTCTCTCTCACATGTGTATAGCAGAACATGTCAGGCACATTTGTAGCTAATGTCTGTGTCTCTCTCACATGTGTACAGCAGAACATGTCAGGTACATGTGTAGCTGATGTCTGTGTCTTACACATATGTATAGCAGAACATGTCAGGCACTGGTGTAGCTGATCTCTGTGTGTCACATATGTGTATAGCAGAACATGTCAGGCACTTGTGTAGCTGATCTCTGTGTCTCACATGTGTATAGCAGAACATGTCAGGCACTTGTGTAGCTGATCTCTTTGTATCACACATGTGTATGTGCAGATCATGTCAGGTACTTGTGTAGCTGATCTCTGTGTATCACACGTGTGTATGTGCAGATCATGTCAGGTACATGTGTAGATGATGTCTGTGTGTCACATATGTGTATAGCAGAACATGTCAGGCACTTGTGTAGATGAAGTCTGTGTCTCTCACATGTGTATAGCAGAACATGTCAGGTACTTGTGTAGATTATGTCTGTGTATCACACATGTGTATAGCAGAACATGTCAGGTACATGTGTAGCTGATGTCTGTGTCTCACACATGTGTATAGCAGAACACATCAGGCACTTGTGTAGATGATGTCTGTGTATCACACATTTGTATATCAGAACATGTCAGGTACATGTGTAGCTGACGTCTGTGTCTCACACATGTTTATAGCAGGACATGTCAGGCACTTGTTTAGCTGATGTCTTTGTCTCATACATGTGTATAGCAGAACATGTAAGGCACATTTGTAGCTGATGTCTGTCTCTCTCACACGTGTACAGCAGAACATGTCAGGTACATGTGTAGCTGATGTCTGTGTCTCACACATATGTATAGCAGAACATGTCAGGCACATGTGTAGCTGATCTCTGTGTCTCACATGTGTATAGCAGAACATGTCAGGCACTTGTGTAGCTGATCTCTGTGTATCACACTTGTGTATAGCAGATCATGTCAGGTACTTGTGTACATGATGCCTGTGTGTCACACATGTGTATAGCAGAACATGTCAGGCACTTGTGTAGATGAAGTCTGTGTCTCTCACATGTGTATAGCAGAACACAGCATGTCAGAAGAGAAAGCACAGACATGAGTAGGGGAGGAGAGGGGAGGGGTAACAGGGGTTACTATACAATGATTGATGTATGAATTGACTAGATAATGGTTGGGATGGAAAAATATAGCTAGAATGACAAAAGCTCAGCCAAAGATAAGAACTTGGTCTAATCCATGCAACACATATGTTAAGCTTAACCCCTTACCGACGCACGCCATAGTAGTGCCTTAGGGAGAAAAATAGTAAAAATGTACACCTCCAGCAGGTGTCAGACACCAATGATGTATAAGGTAGTAGTCAGTAATACAGTCAGGCAGATTTGTAATAGAAATAATATTCATAGGTCTGTCCTGTTTGGCTTCCCTCGTCATACTCCTCCGCCCCGTCCAACTGCTTTTCCAATTACATTCACTGGTGACCGGTATGTGACAACACTTAAAGGGGTATTCTCGTCTGGGCATTCACATTCAATTTCATTAAGCCATTTATATACATTTATTCAATTATATATTAATAAAAAAAAATTTACCTGTGTGAAGATAATTTCTCCTAACTGTAGTCATATGGTCCATAGACTGGTCCAATAAGACTATGTCCTTGGATATGTCCACCTCTGCTGGAGGGAATGCACAAAGAAACAAAAACTTTTTGTGTATGAAATGTCCGAGAGTTCCTGTATGTCCCACAGCCGTCCTGTGGTAATGATCGCTGAATCCAGGAGGTCAGGCAGGACTCAATAGCGCATGTCTGGTCACTGCTGCCCTGGTGAGTGGTGGTCATATCCGAGGAAGCTATATAAGGAACAACATGGCTACATTTATGAGAAATAATCTTCACACATGAACATTTTTTAATAATATCTAATTGAAGAAATGTTTACACATGACAAATGAAGTAAATTAAATGTCAATGCCCAGATCGGAATACCCCTTTAAGGTTCACATGTCATTCTCGGACCATTTATCTTTGACACGGACTTCAAGTTTAATGGCATGTTGTGGTACTGTGTAGGCTATGGTTGGCCTGAATATTAATATGTAAACATTAAAGGCTGTTTTAGGAGTGTCTATTTTTCTGTGAATGCATTTTTATATTTAGAAAGTAAGAGACTTTCTTGAGTGTAGATAACCCTTGGGTCAGAAGGGTCACATGGGCTAAGTAATTGTGCTAACCTGGATGTGCTACCAGGTACAACACTATTTTTGTGCAGGTAACACTATACACTATAGTTGTGCAGGTAAATCAACTGCAGACTGGTCCCATTTCAGTAGGTGTAGACACCACTAATGGTGTTTTGACAGAATTGGGTGGGAATCACCCCTTAAATTAATGGTACAAGGGGGCTGTGGATCACACAATTTAAAGAGGACCTGGCAAGACCTGCAATTTAGGGTTTCAAATTGACCTAAGTTAAAAAATATATATATTTATACTCACTTAGATGGGTGTCTGATGAGGCACATCAAATTCACACCTGAAGATCTTGGTGCCTAAGTGCCTAATGATCCCTAAGTATCACATGACAAACCAGGATTGAAAGAGTGATACAAAATGGCTGATGTTCAAAAAAAACTTTGCACCATAAATGGCATAAATAGCATAATACACTATGAATGACATGGATAAGTAACAGTTTACATACAAAGGAGACCAAGACCTATGTCAGGAATAAGAAAAGTATGTACGTATATTTGAATAATAAGAATATGAGCAAAAATCATTTAAACCAATCCTCAGGAGATAGGGGTTGCATAATGAAAACAGATTTACATTTATAGAGATGAATCTTAGACAATTGTGAGCAAGAAACCTATAAAAAGAACCTGATTGTCTCTGGAGCTTCCTCAAGGGTGTAAACTACTGTGTAAATGTGCAGCAAGATAAATTGCTAGTCCATAGAGAAAACAAAAAGTAGGTTCCGGCACTCCAAACAAAAATTCCTGTATTCGTTAAAACATGTAAACTTTATTCCATCCTTTAAAATAGAGAAATCATCTTGGTCAGATGCGTTTTCATAGCAAAAGACCACATCTTGTTCTTAATCATGGTCCAGACCATGATTAAGTGAGTTCAGTTCTGGTCCTACTTTGCTCCTCCTATTAGTTGTTCTAATTTTTTGGCTCACTGGCTATTGTCTAAGAGGCCATGCCTCCATTTTACGGAGATCACATTCCTTTTTGGACTTTTCGGCACACTCCTGAAAATGGTCTAAAACCCTCAAAAAATGCTGAGCAGTGCTTTTCAGGTGCAATTTACTCCAGTATTCTAGTGCCGACAGATTTATATATCTCCCCATAGATTTTGAAAATGAAACTTGTCTTCCACCTTTTAAATTAGGAAACTGCGCCTAAAACCACATCAAAACTGATTACGATACAATTATGATTTAATGTTATCAGGCAATTAAGTCCAATGAATACTTTCAGTGTTCACTGTCTTCATGTGTCTTGTATACTTGAAGTAAAATGTGCTGGTTAAAGCTTTTTATATGGGGATTCATCCTAGCATGAGAGACAGATGCAGAGTAGAACTGTGCTCCGTATGCCAGCGTGAATAACAACAGCCCACTGTATGAGAGGAGGTAATTACCCCTCTGAGCACAGAACTGAAATGAACCTCACACAGTTTCCGTTTATTCAACAAAACAGTGCAACCGCTTTTGTGTTCAGAACTGGCTTTCTGATTCTTC
This sequence comes from Engystomops pustulosus, assembly GCF_040894005.1. Taxonomy (NCBI): domain Eukaryota; kingdom Metazoa; phylum Chordata; class Amphibia; order Anura; family Leptodactylidae; genus Engystomops; species Engystomops pustulosus. The sequence goes on along the minus strand of NC_092414.1, from coordinate 86,730,972 downwards.
ATACAATGGAAAGTGCCAAAGTATTCATGTAACGGTGTATTTTATAAAACATGCCTGCTGATATATAATCTTCATTTTGGGGGAAGTGAACTATGTGGTATTTTAACAATGCTTCGCTTGTTAATGGAAATTCTAGAATTACTTTAGCAATACATTGTGATGGGTAACAAATGACAATTTGATAACATTTTAATTTACAGCTGTCAAAATGTGTTTTATTTATCAAATTGGCTGATGGGGATAAATCACACACACTATATATATATATTGAATATTGTTGAAGGGCAGACTATAGTTTTGCTTGAATCTTTTTGCGTAATTTGCACCTAATATATCAATTGTTCCTATTTACATAGATGCTCCCTGTGGCATAATACTGACTATTAATAATCATCAATATGATTTATATAATTGTAAATATTTTGTTTGACTTTTTTACTTTGCAGTGCATTATGTCAACAGTGTGAGATATTCTATAATGCCTGTGATCTCATTGCTGAGGGAAGGGTGTCAGTGAGTGAATTTGTTTTATCACTATAGGTTGAATGCCTGAAGTGTGGGTTTACTCTGATTCAGTACTACAGCACTAAGCATTAAAATGAATCACTTTAGATAAAATATATGGGTTGCCAGACAGAGAACAGAAGAAGTTTTGTAGCTTGTATTTTATTTATTTGTAGTGTGTTCTATTGAGAATATTAATGGCTGAATGTTGGACAGTGTGCATAGATACTGTAGTAATCATCTTATTGAACCACCCTTTGGACTCCCAGACCAATATTATGCAAGAATAAATATTATTAAAATACAATCTAAAAATGTCCTTAACAAATTGTATATTAATATACTCAAACCCCAACTCCTCCATAAGTGAGTTCTGTCTCGCATAATGGGGGCAGATATGTCAACCTGTTTACAACAGAATTTGGTCGTAATTTTCACCACAAAATTGGCTGCGCCGCATTTATCAGTTAAAACAGTTTTCAGGCGCTTTTAGGACTAGTACAACAAAAGGTGTGTGTCATATTCCTGTAAATCTTATTTTACATAGGAAAACCACTTAAAATGTAATCCACCATATACTGTACACTGTTTAGGTTTTCCTAATGAATCTGCAAATATCTACTTATTAAAGAACCACTCCAGTCATTAGTTCTATATTTTACCAAAATATATATAATTCTGCCAATGATACCTTATTCAATTGTTGGTGATGGAATCTTTACTGGTATCAGGTCATCTTATGTTGATCCCATGAAAAAGGACATCCCTTTCTGTTCTCTATATCAATCATCAGTGACTGTTGATGATTAGACACATTCCTGTCACAAAGTTAATCAAAGTTATCAGTTATATCATAGAAAGTGCAGTCCTGATTGTCAACTTATGGAGACTTATCCAAAATTTTGTAAATTTAGAAACAAAGTCCTTTGTACCTTGCACATTTCGGCGCATCAGAAACCTGCACAACACTTTTTCAAAAAGTGGCCAAAAATACTTATCTTAAATGTGAGTTTCTGTTGCAGGAGAATTCAGATGAAACATGCCTCTGATAATAACTTTTTTTAAAAAATATCTCTGTAGAGCAACTTTGCCTATTACTTTTATTATCTGTGTCCAGCAGTTTCTTTGCTATACTCCTCTGTGTGGTATATCCCTTATCTTTACTGATTATCTCCGAGAGACCCTAGAGTATTTAAATAAGAAACTATGGGCCAGCTGCTAGAAAGGAGGGCCTGCTGAACCTGCTCACTCTGGAGGGATGGGGAGGTTGTGTGATGATGCTCTTTTGCTCTCTGCAGAAGATTCTGCTATCAGTTCCAGCATCCAAGTGCATGACTTTGCATAACATTTTATGTCTCTCTGCACCTCAGGCTACTTTATAGACAACTTCACTCCTTTACTTCAACCCAGCCTCCAGTCTCCAGGTATTATCTTAACAGCTGTTAATCCTTAGGACAGATTACACTTCATGTAAGTATTTCACTGCTAGTTTCTACTATTTATTACATGCTTTATAGGTCTTGTGATGAAAGCTGGCAGGCTAAGTTACAATATATATTCTTTACATATAGACTATATGGATCTCTGTGTATTTACTTATTGGAATCTCATTGGTTTTGCTGTTGGGCTACTTCATGAGAGAACACAAAGTATTGTGAAAAAAAATGGGCAGGATGTAATTGACTCAGCTTTAGGGCAAAGACTAGAAGAGGTTAGACTCTTCCCACTTCATTGCTGCTAAGGAAGATTTATGACAAGTAGTTGCAAAACAGAAAAATGCCATAAATTTGGAAAGAAAAATCTGTGTGGTTTCTTTTTAAAAGTGGAATCAGATACAATGATTTGGTAAAAATCATTAGGAACCCAGAGAAAGAAACTCACACCTCTTAATGAATTTAGTGAATCTCCTTTCTTGCAGAGAAGAATAGAGAAAAGCAGTCAGTACATCAGAGGTGAATATGCAATCAAAGGTGAGTTTATTGCATATGTGGTGGAAATGTTTTGGTGTACAACAACGAGTCAAGCCAGAGAGAGATTAAGACTGGTGTCTGAAGTGTCAGTCTTGATAAATCACGTCCAATCATAGAAACTTCATGGAACATACTCGATCATATTCTTTCCACACATGTTTTGGATGTTAATCTCCTTTATATCCTTAATATCATTTATTCCATCATACACCCTATGTTCTAAGAGTTATAAATCTTGGAATCTAGTCATACAGTACAAACAACCCCTGTTACATTTATTTTTGTGACTCAACAATATTGTGCACTGTGTTTTAAGAAGGGTAGAATTTACGGTTAATGGCATAACAACCCAATTTCAGTTTTATTATCTGCTCTCAACGTGCACAATATAATCATAGTACTTACTTAGTTACAGCAAGTACTTCACAGTAGAAAACATTTTAACATAAATGAAGTGATTAGAGCTAAGAAATAGCACACAGGGATGTCTCCCGGTATATTGACACAGGCTTGGCCAGCAGTGATTTTCTCTTAACAAGAGGTTATGGTTAACGGTGGCTTCAGGATGAAAGAGTGATGGGGTGCTAGTCCTATAGAGGATCAAATGACTGTTTGCTGGTTCAGCCTGAAGCTTTTTATTATAATGCTATTTCTTGGTGTACATTTTAATGATGTTTAATCTTGATGAAGCATGAGATTTATAGTGTTCTCGAGAAAATAAGCCAAATATATTGTTTACAGGAATGTAAATGCCTTTTATGACTCAAATAATTCATAATTGAGGAATATTTTTGTGCCTGGAAGTGTTGGTGGTTTTCTGTCCTCCTACACTATGACCTGAGAACTACAGTGATTAGTAGTTTTCATATTTCCAAATTTTATGCCAAACCATCTGCTCTTTGTACTGCATCATTTGCATAGTAGTCATGGTGTTACTCATGTGTCATCAGCTTAAAAATATGCACCACATAGATGTAGGTGAAGCTATGTATAACAATTTTCTGCAAAGAATTGCAGACAAATTGTATAAGGAACAAAGAAATATTTTAGTCTATCGGAAATCAACAATGAACAAACATTTCTGTAGCCTGCAGTAGTCTTATTTTTTGTAATCAAGGCTTATATCCTTGTTTAATAGCTAGCATATCCGCACTTTGAGCTCCTTTGTGGTTCAAGAGGGTATAAATAAAGAAGTGTGTAATTGGGTGCAAACTGTCAAACCTCCCTGCAGACTAAGGTCCTGCATGTGGTGGACAAACCACCTTGATAAGGGAAAATCCACCCATCTTGAACATGCTAATAGACCATGAATGAATTTGAAACCCAGGGTAGTCAATAAAGACTCAGGGGAAAATGTTTAACTTTGGGCTCCTCTCAGCCACCCAAAAATCTAGGTGTTATTTAGCATTGCTAAATGCATTTTATGTTAGGTGGATGCCTTTAGATACAGTTTAGATACAGAGGGCATTTTATCTCTATTTAAGGTGGATACATTTATAATAGCAGCTTAAATACTATGGTTCCGATTTATTTAAAGCATAACTCCGGAGTTACCAGGAAAAACCTAGTTTTAGCATAGCTGGAGAGAGCCAGCTTTCATACTGCTGACTTCTTCCTAGCCTGACTTCCATCCTAATATTTCTATCAGACTTTCCTCTAAAATCATCTTCAGAACACTACCGAATACTGGGAATGTCGCAGTGAGGGGGCTAGTGGGCCTTCCCAATAAACCAGCCTTTTTGGGATGTAATTATGGCCTTAATGACCAAACATCTTGCAAATTATGTCCCCAGTGTGGGCGATTTCTGGGTTTGTAGACATGGACACTGATCGCTTCACTAGGGGCTGCCTGAGACTACTGATGACAGTGGCTGTGGCAGGCTGTAAAAGTATCCTTCAAACCTGGCTCAGCCCCACTGCACCACTCTTTAGAATATTTATAGATAAACTTACATTCATTATGTGCATGGACTGGAAAGAAGCCTCCGTGAGTAGGGATAAATGTGTAGAATCCTTCTTTAACACATTGGAGAGCATTATTGACCTGATGTTACCAGCAATGAAGAAGTATATTAGAGAATGTTTTTCAGCAACAGTAGTGTACCAAGAGCGATAGTTCATAGGAGACCTCCAATAGAACTTGGTTAAGATTGACCATGGAATTTCGCAACCAAGTGATATCTTGCCTGGGATGAAATGGTAGAAGTGTCACGTCATGTTTTATTTGTTTTCATTTTATTTAATGTCATTTTATGTTTTATTTCCCTATTGCCACCCTCCCCTCAAAAACTATGAATCCAAACTATATCCCTGCAATGAAGATTGCCTTACCAAACTGCCAAATGTCCTGGATATTGATCAGGCATTAGGTCTTTTCCTAGGTCTTCTAATCTAATGCCCTGTACAACACAGTACCTAGAAACTGGCCTGGAACATAACAGCAGAGTGTTGACAGAGCAGACATGACAAAGCTGCTTCCTGTAATTACTGAGTAGAGACCAGAACTAGCCCAGTACATAACCCCACACCTTATCCTTCTGTAACCCCTCAGGCCATAGACTGCATCTCCTTTTCTCTCCTTTTTTATTCTAAAGATCGCTATAGCAACCAGAATGCCAGGCTGCTTGCCGAAGGCTGAGACTGGATGATAGCAGAGGATTAGCAGAGAAACAGCTGCAAAAATAATGAATATATCTTGGAAAAATGTCTTTAGATATTGCACTATAGAAAAGTTTTTATAAACTTTACAGTTACACTTTAAAGGGCATCTACCACCAGGATGAAGAACTGTATGCAAATGAGACATTTACACCTATGGAGTCTGGAGCCCCTCAGCATCATTTGCATACAGTCCTATAGGGCAATTACTAACGTTGTTGAACTATGGGGCAATTAGTATCTATTGAATTGTCCAGGCGGCTTTTACAACATCCTGGAGTCTTTACAGCCTGATAAACTCTGACATGAAGAATGTTCTGTGATGACTTCAGAAGACATATGGTAATCTCTTCTCCACACCTTGGTCCCTCTCCTGCATCAGGACTTGGAAATAAAGAAACTGCTTGAATATTACAGGACTCTCTCCCTCATTAACACTTTGTCCAATCCTGAACGACCCTGTGGACTAATTAATAAATGGTAAGTTCTGAAAACTAAACTAAACAGAGAAGATATAAAACAATATGAGATACAGGAAATAGTGTTCACTCTTTGGTGGCTGCTAAGACAAGCTGAGTGTGTTCTATATTTCTCCCACCTCCAGGGAATCAGTAATTTAATTTGCAAGTTTCTTTTATTATTATCCCTTTTTATTTTATAACTGTTTGCTGTGTTTTGTGTCATTTTATTTTGTAATTCTTTTGTTTTTAACATTTTTTTTACGCACTGATGACCTTTTCTAATTAAAGCCTTTACTTTAATTTTGGTCCCTGTATGCTGTGCGAACTCATAGCCTTGTGAAGTGCGGTTAGCTGTGTGACTGCTAGAGTGCTGAGCGTGCATGTCTAGTGGTGTAACAAGGTGACTGCTTGAGAAGGATGTAGAGTGGAATACTTATTGGTCCCAATATAAATGTAATAAGTGGTGGCAGCGGATCATATCTGGAGTGCTGGAGATGTATATTTATGCTCAATTTGGGTCAATGGTGAGCAAAGTTTGAGTAGGCTTAATTAAGCTGTACAGTTGAACCCCAAGTCACGTGACAAGGCGGAGGCATCCTCGCTGTGACACCTGTAAACTATTCTCTGGTCATGTGCAGTCTATCCTTTAGTTTCAGTACATGGAACAGGCTATCCGCTCTGAATATGTTCTGCCTGTTAGTTATAAAATATTATAGTTTTACAATAAAGTTATTATAATATGTACTTGTTGTTATTAAACCCCTATCCCGCCTGTTAAGTGCTGCAGTCGAACCCGACGACAGCCACTAGCTTTGCATTTCATTGGAGCTAGGTATAGGGAATGGAGGGGGGAGTGCATTCCTAATGACATTCTCCGGGTATCGTCTGCCCCTGAAACATTGGGACAATTCATGTATGTGTATGCGCTGGCCCTTTAAATCTCAGTGATCGCTGACAGTAAGGTATGGTGGACAATATGGCCATGTGAATGGATGGTCGAATTGCTTATTGAAATGAAGGTGGCAATATGCTACCTGTATAAAAACAGTATGGTTTGGGTAACATACAGCCATTTTCATACGTTCATGTGAAAGGGGCCTAATACTGTATGTACTGTCTTCTTCCCATTAATTGGAATATAAGAAATCTTTAACAGGTATTTGCAACATCTACAATATGCAGTGTCACTTTAAACTATGTACATTGCTCCACTTCTTCACTTAATTTTTTCCTTTTTTAATGGACTTTAAGTTCATGTAACATAATCTCTGTTCTTACAATATCGAATCATTCCTTGGAAAGATAGTTAGACTTTCATTATAAAGACAGAAATGGTGATGTGTCCTGTTAGAGGCAGAATTCTGGCACAGATTCTATTTCTTGTGACATTCAGAGCATCAGATAACATAACTGAAAAGTTCACATGCTGTCGACGGGAATGAATTTGTGTTCCCTCTGTCTTCAGAATCATATCCATATTATTATAGCAGAGGGGAAGGTCAGCACTCATGGCATTTGCTGTACATAGATAAAATTTAATTTCCAATCCACCATAGTTTAGGAAAATTCTAGAGATTAAAAAGAATAAAACTGAGCAAAAAAGAAAATGTTACGATAGAAAATATCTCTCAACAGCAGTACACATATTTTTAGATATCCTTCAATTTAAGAAAAAAGAAGTCCACCATCAGCATCTCATGAAATGAATTTGTCAGTGAAATCTATGCGCTCAAATTACCGTATATACTCGAGTATAAACCGACCCAAGTATAAGCCGAGGTACCTAATTTTACTACAAAAACCGGGGAAAACCTAGTGACTCGAATATAAGCCGAGGGTGGGAAATGCATTGGTCACAGCCTCCCTAGTATATAGCCTGCCGGACCCTGCCCCATAGTATATAGCCAGCACCTGCCCCCCAGTATATAGCCTGCCAGCCCATATGCCCCAGTATATTGCCATCCCTCTGTCCCTGTATTTAGCCAGCCCCCTGCCCCTGTATATAGCCAGCAGCGGGGGAAGCCGGAAAGGTGAGTTTTGATATATTTTTTTTACTTGAGTATAAGCCGAGTTTGGGGTTTCAGCACATTTTTTTGTGCTGAAAAACTAGGCTTATACTCGAGTATATATGGTAATTCTATATTACACAAGATACTGGCGGAGGACAAATGGATTACTGAAGGGTTGCCCTGCCTAATTGATTACTGACTGGAGGGGGGGGGGCTGTATGTTACATAGATTACTGACTGATGGAGGTGCTATATTTTACATTAGTTCCTTACTGATGAGTGACTGTATATTACATGGATTACTGACTGGGGGTTGTACTGACTGAGGTGCTTTATATAACATGGATTACTAAGGATGTGCTGTATATTATGTATGTATTATTTATCAAAGAGGGTTCTGTTATATATGAATGGGGTTGTTAAGACTGTACCTGAGCTCCTTCAAGACCAGGTTTCTTAGTTTCTTTGCTTGTGTTTCCGTTTTCCACCTGCTCCTTTCAATGTAAATTTTATTTTTTTTCATTTACAAAGCTATATGAGGGTGTGTTATATGTGGTACAAACTGTCGCCATTGGCACCAATTACTATTCTGTGCCATGTACTGAGAAGCTGGATACAAATTCCAAATGTGAGGGAATTTTACAAAAAAACACAGTTGCTTCATATTCTGATGGGTTTTATTTTTTTGGCTTTCAATATGTGATCAATATGACATCTATCTGTTATTCTTTGGATCAGTACAATTGCAGAAATACCAAATTTATACAGGCGGTCCCCTACTTAAGGACACCCGACTTACAGACAACCCATAGTTACAGACAGACCCCTCTGACCTCTGGTGAAGCGTTCTGAATGCTTTACTATAGTCCCAGGCTGCAATAATCAGCTGTAAGGTGTCTGTAACGAAGCGTTATTGATAATCCTTGGTCCCATTACAGCAAAAAATGTTTAAACCCAATTGTCACTGGGGCCAAAATTCTTTTTGTCTGGTTCTACAATTATAAAATATACAGTTTCGACTTACATACAAATTCAACTTAAAAACAAACCTCCAGACCCTATCTTGAACGTAACTCGGGGACTGTATAGTTTAATAATGTCTTAATATCTTTAATAAAATGAAGACACCTTGCATTAAAAACGTCATGCTTCGCCATGATGTTTACAAGGAAAAAATGGCAAAAAGTGGCAATTGGACATTTAGATGCCTTTTCCATTATGGGGTCCATCACCAGGAATAATTGTTTTTATATTTCAATAGATATGACATTTTGGTATGTGGTGATACCTAACATGTTTGTGATATTACTTGTTTTTTTAATCTGTGTTCTAAGGAAAGGGGGATTTGAATTTTTTAAAATATTTTTTTAAAACTTAAAAAATATATATTTTTTATTTTTTCAGAGCCCCTAGGTCAATAGAACCCTTGGGGGTATGATCACTTATACATTATACTGCAAACCAACTGTAATTAGCTTTATTGTTGATATACTTTATGTAATTTAAGGGGCTATACTCATTTAATATGGGGTAATCATTATTAAATTTTGGATGAATATGCAATAATTTAGTAGTGAATATTTATATTTATTCACAGTTTGGTCAGTTGTGGTGTGAGTGGTATATATGAAGTATATGTATATAGGGTGGCTATATGTCTTTACTTGTGAAGGTGTGAAGGGTATATATGATATATGTGGGGGCCAGTTGTGAAGAGAATATGCTTGTACAGGGGTTTCATTATTGATATTGTTCTTTGCATGGTGGCATTCATATAATAAAAGTATGACACTTAATATCATAAATAGAGCTTATATATGGGAAATTATTGCTAATTCTGGTCTTTGTATAGTGTCTTTTGTTCATTATCAGTAGAGTGGTATTTTTTTCTTTAATGTTGTGTCAGTCACAGTTTCGAGGTATTATTTGGAAATTGTATTGCTATGGTTTTTAATATTGGTCTTATGGTTAGTTTTATTTGGTAACTGTATGGTGTTATTATTTTGTTGGTCATTGGCCAAAATTGGAATAGGTTTAGTAAAGGTATGACTTTATGAAACCATCTAAATCTAAACATACCATTGTTTCTAATATCTCTAACATTTGGGATGATATTAGAAACAGTATACAGACAGTCCCCGTACAAGATAGGCTCCGTAGGTTTGTTCTTAAGTCGAATTTGTATGTAAGTCGCAACTGTATATTTTATTATTGTAGCTCCAATTGGTCTATTGGACAATTCATTTTAAAAAATGTTTGATTGTCATAAGAACCAGGATTAACAATAAAGCTTAATTTCAGACACCTGTGATAACTGTTTTAGCTGTTTATTGTAGCCTAAGGCTAAAGTTCAGTAAATTACCAATTACCAAAGGTCCATTTGTAACTTGGGGTCGTCTGTAATTTGGGTGTTCTTAAGAAGGGGACTGTCGGTCTATGAAACTTTTAGATGTATATATATTATACAACTGAGCAGTGTGACAGCTGTTTACTAGTAATGTCTGCATTATCTAACAATACAGTCAAGATATCACAATTTTTGATAATATATATTAGTACCATGCACACTACATCTCACAATTCTGTATCTGGCCATAAGAGATGTGGCTGTAAAAAGAATCTACTTTCACTTTTTTGTTTTCAATAGGACATAAAATCTGTTTATCCTACCCTCCCACTTCACTAAACCTCCCCACCAGCTATGTATTACTGGAACATGGGAGAAGATAAAAAATAATAAGTTTTCTCCTCAGGATCTTTACAGCATTGTATTTATTTAAGAAGATATTGTAAAGTTGTAAACACTTGCAAAAGTTTGGTACAAAATATTTTTAATATAAATAGTTATAATTTTATCTAAACTTACTGCACCAAAAAAATAGTGTGAAAAGCCTTACACCGCATTTATCAAGGCTTTTTAGACCTGTTTTTAGCCATTTTCCGACTTGTCTGACTGAGGGGGCGTGGCCTTCAGAAAAGGGGCATGACTTGAGGCGTGGCCGATTTGAATGTTCCGTGCGGCAAAAATTGTGATGCAGAGTTAAGACCACTTTAAAGTATGTCTAAACTGGAAACCGACAGTCTTATCCTGCACCAGATTCATTAACACAGTGATAAATCTGGCGCAGAAAATGACTAGGGTTTTCCTCCACTAAACTGACGGAACCTGGGACACATTGATAAATCCCCCCCATTCTGTTGCTATAAGTTAAGAACTAATATTAGGTAAATCTATTATGTTATAGAGATTCCATAAACAGAGCCACTAATAACTACAGAGCTGTATTTTGCTATTTGCCTTTCATCTCCAATGTAAAATTTGAAGGTCTTTTCAATGTTCTTCTCTAGTACATGTGCATAATTCTGCCTCTCTACAGATAAATGACTCTTTTATATTAAATATGATGCATAATATACTCAGGCATACGATTATGTTAACATAAAAACATCCTCCAAAAGTACTGACTTTTTAAACAAAGACACTGAAGGACATTTACATAAGATTATCAATGTTAATGTTAACAAAAGAAGTAACACTGAAAGGGAAAACACAGATTATAAAAATAAAAATGGCAAACATGATAAATCATTATTGTTTATTTCATCCATGACTAAGAGGGGAATTAACCTCCTTTCGACTATTGTTTTAATTAAAAATTGTAAAAGCAAACCTTTTCTATCTATCCTTTCTATCCAACCTTTTCTGTCTAGAGGTTCGACAACGTGGTTGCTTTTGACAACTATTAACCCCTTAAGGACGCAGGGTTTTTCGGCCGATTTCTCGCTCTCCAACTTAAAAAATCCATAACTTTTTCATTTTTACGTGTACAGACCTGTGTGAGGGCTTATTTTGTGCGTAACAAATTTTACTTTCCCGTAATGTTATTTATTTTAACATGCCGTGTACTGCGTAGCTGAAAAAAAATTCCAAATGTGGAAAAATTGAAAAAAAACGTCACGTGCGTCACTTTCTTGTGGGCTCAGTTTTTACGACTTACACTCTTCGCTCCAAATAACATGCCTACTTTATTCTTTGGTTCGGTGCGATCGCGGTGATACCAAATTTATATAGGTTTTATTGTGTTTTAATACATTTTCAAAAATTAAACGAATGTGTACAAAAAAGAAAAAAATTTTTTTGCCATCTTCTGACGCTAATAACTTTTTCATACTTTGGCGCACGGAGATGTGTGAGGTGTCATTTTTTGCGAAATGAAGCAACATTTTTATTGCTTCTATTTTGAGGTCTGTGCGATATTTTGATCATTTTTTATTTCATTTTTTATGTTATGTAAAAAGGTGTAAAAGTCGCATTTCGGACATTTGGGCGCCATTTCCCGCCTCGGAGGTCACCGCCGGCCGTAACCGTTTTTATATTTTGATAGATCGGGCATTTTGGGACGCGGCGATACCTAATATGTTTGTGATTTTTACTGTTTATTATGTTTTATATCCGTTCTAGGGAAAGGGGGGTGATTTGAACTTTTAATATTTTATTCATTTTTTTTATTTTTTAAACTTTTTTTTTTCTTTTTTTTTTCACTATCTTTTAGACCATCTAGGGTACATTAACCCTAGATGGTCAGATCGCTGCTAACATATACTGCAATACTTCTGTATTGCAATATATGGCATTTTTGCAGCACATTCATTACAATGAGCCACTGGCTCATTGTAACGAATCTGCAGCTGCCAGATAGCCTCGTGTCAAAAGAAGACACGAGGCTACCATGGCAACCGATCGCCGCCCCCCGATGACGTTCGGGGGCGTGGCGATCGACAAAAAGATGGCGGCGCCCGCGCGCCGCCGTCTTTTAAATGCCGCCGGCGACTTTGCCGGCGGCAACGGAGGGGTTAATAGCCGCGGTTATTAGCGGTGGGGGTTTTATGCATTTTGCAAAAACCCCCACCTTTGTATGAAGAGGACTCAGCCCGTGAGCCCTCTTCATACATCCCTTATACCTCTGCGCCGTAGCGTTAAGGGGTTAATGGACACCAGTCCCAACCCATCTGTAGATCCAATGACATAAACTACAAACAATAAAATTTGTGAACCACTTATTTATTTTACAGCACCATGAAATTAATGATGTTCTATAAAATAATACTAGTAACAATAATCTGTGTACCTATCCATAGCATTATTTTTTCATTTTGCATATCCAATATGCTAAAAAAAAAATAGATAAGGTAGTGGAAAAGATGTGCATTGCAGTGATTGGTGTCTTTTTATTTCTGAGCTTCAGTCATTTCACAACTGGACCATCACTGGGATTAAAACCGGGCTGTGGAAAATTTGGATAATTTATTTCCTGCTCTTAATAAAGCATCACATTATAGTTTCATTCAAACTTAAAATATAGAAATGTAGCTAAATCTCAACCCCCTTCCAACAATTATTTTTTTGGTCCTCAGGCATTTCCTGTGCGTACTAAGAACCAAATCCAGCATGCAATACTCCATCTCTACTTACTGCCCTGTTCATCCCAGCCACTTCTCAAATCCCACCCAGTGCATGCCTACAGTTACCCTAGTGTTAACTGTAGTTACTGTGCGAACTTTAGCAAACTAAAAATCTTCCAGTTGGAGGTATTTCAGTAAATGTGAAGCAGTTTATTAATTGTAAGTCACAGTTCGTTATTTACATAATTTTTTGCCATTGTGTTTTTTTCTACAATTAGGTGCCTGTGTATTTGGTTTATGGAATGTTGTAGGTCGGCTCAGACAGGAGAGGGAGTACCGAAACTCAACAACCATGTGAGGCAGGTTCATTAAGGGAATAAATCTGTGCTGAAGTTTTGTGGATTAGAGCAGTGATTTTCAACCAGTGTGCCGTGGCACACTAGTGTGCCACTACACATGGTCGGGTGTGCCGCGGGGAAAGTTCCCCAAACTATGGTACCCCCTGTGTTACGTTTCCCAGCAATGCACAGCGATGTAAAATGAGAAATACTATAGTCATGAGGCTGGAGTACTACAAGTACTATCTCATATGAGTATATGAGCTGGCACTTGTACTCTGGCCTCATGGCCATAGTACTTCTCATAGTACCCCTTTATTTTGCAGTATATGAGCCACATAATAATCAGCACCATATACTAAAAACAGGGAGAAACTGAGAACTGTTGAGGAAGAGGTTTCACACTCACTCACTGAGTGAGTAAAATAAATTTAGAATCTATATTATTAACTATATATAATATGACTGTTTTAGTGTCATTTTGTGCTATTTTGGTTGGTGGTGTGCCCCAGGATTTTCTAAGTATAAAAAGTGTGCCGCGGCTCAAAAAAGGTTGAAAACCACTGGATTAGAGTATGTGCCACCCTTGACAAACGGAGGAGATAGGCATAAAATGCTTTTAACCCTTTCACGACCCGTGACATAATGATAAGAGCACGAGGAACATATGTCAAGCAGCCAAAAAATTATTAACAATATTTTATTAAAGTGCAGATACAAACAGAAAACTCAAATGGACAGAAAATATAAAAACATTTAAAACACGAAAATGCAGATCAAGTGCCTTCGTGACTGAACATAGCAGGTGATGCCATACAATAGTGTCAAACAACCTGCAAAAAGGCCCCCCAGAACACACCAAAGATGATGAACCAAATTAATGCCACATGCTGCACTCTAGCTGTAACAAGAAATATACTACACAGTGTAGAGTTCTAAACAAAAGAGGACCAGGTGTAAGTCAACTCCATATAAATGCCACCAGGATAAGAATAAAATTAGTAAGCCCTGACGGTATAATGTATAGTGCACAGAGGTGTCCAAGGGAGCCCAGGCAATGCCCCACGCGTATCGCTGCGAATCGCGGCTTCCTCAGGGGTGCCCAAATGAGGTGGCGTCTGTGTTTAAATACCTGGTGTGATGATAACATCCTGCGCTGCCGGTGTGTGGCCCAAGCGTCAAGGCGGCGCCCATGCGGTCACATGCTCAGCAGGTTCACGTGACCCAGTGGCGTCACATCCGGAGACGTGAGTCTCCGTAACTGTGCATGCGCACTCGCATTGCGCGGCTGGACAACGGGGTGAAAGGAGGTATTATGTGGTAAATGTATATTAACAACATGCAATGCAGTATATTTTGTTGAACCCTATCCAGGCCCACAATCCGTAGGCCTGTCGGATTTCCCCGATGGACATGGAAAAAGTGTTTCGCCACGGTGGAAAGTTGTTTACCATTGGACATGTCTTGTGCCGCATTGTTAATAGTGGAGATATGTTTCTGAATTCTCTTCCGTAGCTCCTGACCGGTTTGCCCCACATAAAGTTTTGGGCACGGGCAAAGTAGACCATAGATGACATTACGGGTTCGACAGTTAATGTATGACCGTAGTTGTATGCTCTTGGAGTTTGCTGGATTCACAAAGCTTGTCCCGCGCATGACTAGGGGACATACTGTGCAGTGACCACACGGGTAGGAGCCCACCAGCCGCTGACCTCGTCCCAGTGGTGTACATGGTCTCTGAAAATGATTTCTGGTCAGACTGTCCCGTAGATTTCTACCCCGTCTGGCTATCATCCTAGGGCCAGTGGGGATATGTAGCTCCAATCTCGGATCACTTTTTAGAATACCCCAATTCTTCTTTAGCAGTTTGTATATGTCTGACCACTGGTTATGGTATGATGTAATGAGGCAGGGTTTGCCATCTGAGACTCTGGTAAAAAGGTATCTTTTCTGGGGGTTTGTTTGGCCCGCATGTAGGCTCTAGAGATTACTTTTTTGGGGTAAGCTCGTTCCCTGAATCGCCGAGTAAGCTCCTCTGAATGTTGTAAAAATTCTTTGTGTGGTACAGTTTCTTTTGACCCGTAAGAATTGTCCGATCGGGATCCCATTCTTCAAATGGCGGGGATGAAAGCTCTGGTAATGTAACAGGCTATTCGTTGCAGTCTCTTTTCTTTATAGTGTTGTCTCCACATTCTTCTGGTGAATTGAAATTCGCAAGTCCAGGAAACTGACTTCTGTTTGGGAGAAAACTGGAGTTAGACGTATCTGCCAAGGATTGGCATTTAGTTGTTCCACAAAAGCCTGACAGGTCTCGAGCGTACCCCTCCAGAACACAAGCACGTCATCGATATAGCGATACCAACCGATGACGTGCTGCTGGAAGGGCCCGGAGGGGTACACGCTGGTCTCCTCCCACCAACCCAAAAAGAGGTTGGCATAGGAGGGGGCACAGCGTGCACCCATCGCGGTGCCCGAGACCTGTCTGTAGTAAGTTCTGTCAAAAACAAAATAGTTATGTCTCAAGACAAAACTCAAAAGATCCAGCAAAAAAAGGTTGTGTCTTTCATCCCCCACCTGTCCCTGTCGCATGTAGAAAGCCACTGCATCTATACCAACCTCGTGTATAATGTTGGTATAGAGTGACTCAACATCCATAGAGATAATCCAGACTTCTTCTTCTATGGTTGCCAGTTCCAATTGTTCCAACCGGTTCAGTAGGTGTGAGGAGTCCCGAACATATGAGGTCAATTTCGTAACTCGTTCCTGGAGAAAAAAAATCAATATAAATGCAAGCTTTCTCGGAGAGACTGCCAATCCCCGCCACGATGGGTCTACCTGGGGGTTCTGCAGGGTCTTGTGTACCTTCGGTAACATGTAAAGGGTGGGAGTTACTGGAGTTTTCACGATGAGGCAATCTTTTTCTCGTCGGGAGATAATGCCCTGACCCCACGCTGCTTCGACGAGTCGATCAAATTTGGCTTTAAAGATGGTGGTAGGGTCTTCTTTCTTTAGCAAACTACAAATCTTCCAGTTGGAGGTATTTCAGTAAATTTGAAGCAGTTTATTAATTGTAAGTCACAGTTCGTTATTTACATAATTTTTTGCCATTGTGTTTTTTTCTACAATTAGGTGCCTGTGTATTTGGTTTATGGAATGTTGTAGGTCGGCTCAGACAGGAGAGGGAGTACCGAAACTCAACAACCATGTGAGGCAGGTTCATTAAGGGAATAAACCTGTGCTGAAGTTTTGTGGATTAGAGTATGTGCCACCCTTGGCAAATGGAGGAGATAGGCATAAAATGCTTTTAACCCTTTCACGACCCGTGATGTAATAGCACGTCACGGGTCGGCTGCGGTTGCATGGAGAGGGCTCACGGGCTGAGCCCTCTCCATAGCCAGTAAGTCTTTGCTGCATATCACCGCCAGAAAAGCTGCCGGTGGCTTCAAAAAGATGGAGGCGTCATTGGGAAGTGGCGATCCATTGCTATGACATAAGACCCGAGGCTGTCTCGTTTTAACCCTTTCATTACAATGTGCTTTCAGCACATTGTAATGAATGAGGAGGAAAATCCCCATATTCTGCCATACTGTAGTATGGCAGTATATGGTAGGATGAATTGGACAACCTAGGGTTAAAGTACCCTAGCAAGTCTGAAAAATAGTAAAAGTAAAAAGTAAAAAAAGTTTAGAAAAAAATGTATAATAAAAAAAACCTTAAAATTCAAATCACTCCCCTTTCCCTAGAACTGATTATTTAAATATAAATAAACAGTAAAAATCACAAACACATTAGGTATCGCCGCATCCAAAAATGCCTGTTCTATCAAAATATAATAACCGTTTTTCACTGCATTTAACTCAGTAACGGAAAATAGCGCCCAATGTCGAAAATGGCACTTTTTTGCCATTTTGAAAAATATAAAAAAATCTATAAAAAGTGATCAAAAGGTTGTACAGTCCTAAAAATGGTAACATTGAAAACTTCATCAAAAGTCGCAAAAAAGATACCACCCACAGCTCCGTACACCAAAGTATAAAAAAGTTCCAGAAGATGGTTAAATAAAAAATTTTTTTTTGTAAATGTATGAAAAAATTATAAAACCTATACAAATTTAGTATCCCCGTGATCGCACTGACCCAAAGAATAGTAGACATGTAATTTGTGGTGCACAGGGAAAGCAGTAAATTCCAAGCCCAGAAGAAAACGGTGCAAATGCGTTTTTTCACCAATTTCACTGCATTTTGAAATTTTTTCCCGCTTCCCAGTACATGGTATGGAAGAAAAAATACCATCACTATGAAGAGCAATTTTTTAAGCAGAAAACAAGCCATCACATAACTCTTTTTGATTGTGGGGAGTGAAAAATAAAAATGAAAAAACAAAAAGGGGGTCCTTAAAGGGCAAGATGGATTATTAAAACTCAGGCAATATGTCCTCTTGGATTGAATGATAAAAATGATATGAGTGTCTTTCTATATTTTACTTGTGTATTCATCCACCCTAAAGGATATATACTACTTGTGTATATTGTGTTAAGAAGTTCTAGTGTCTGTAAAAAGAATTGTGCAATAAGCTATTACCTGTTGCATGTGGATCAGAGACCAGAGACTATCAGTCTAAGTACAAAATGGGTTATGCTATTCAGGGATTGTACTTACACAGGTAAACTTTCATATTTGTGGCCAACCCAACTTGGTTACAAAACAATAATATTACAGTAATTTAAATGATGGATGTGAGAAACTCGTACTCGAACTTGTACCATAACCTACCTGAATAAGTGATGCAACCTGTGCTTATACATGTACCAATGACATCGACAGTTATATAGGAGGCTGCATGATATATTAATAACTATCGCCTCACATGAAATGAAGTTCTCTGATCATAGAGGATTATAGAGAGAAAAATAAATCCTGTAAAAAACAGATAAAGGCCGCAAAAATAGAGACTGAAAGAAATATTGCCAGGGAGAGCAAAAATAATCCCAAATTATTTTTCAAGTATATAAATGATAAGAAACTAAAAACAGAGAGTGTGGGTCCCCTTAGAAATAACATGGGGGTCATGGTGGAAGGAGATGAGGAAAGGGCCAATCTACTGAATGTCGCCGTCTCAACTGTCTTTACCCAGGAAAATCCCCTGGTGGAAGACACAATGAGGAATAATGTAAATTCTTTTTATAATGTCAACAGTTTAACCCAGGAAGAGGTACGGCGCCGCCTCGCAACCACTAAGATAGATAAATCACCTGGGCCAGATGGCATACACCCCCGGGTTCTGCATGAATTATGTACGGTGATAGACAGACCGTTATTTTTAATATTTGAAGATTCACTGAGGACTGGTTATGTTCCACAGGAATGGTGCATAGCAAATGTGGTACCAATATACAAAAAAGGATCAAATAGCGATCCTGGAAACTACAGACCCGTAAGTCTAACTGCTGTGGTGGGGGAAATATTTGAGGGGTTTATTAGAGATGCTATCCTGGAGTATCTCACTGTGCACAACCTTATAACCCAGTGTCAGCATGGGTTTATGAGAGATAGGTCCTGTCAGACTAATCTGATTGGTTTCTACGAGGAGGTAAGTTCAAGACTGGATCTGGGGGACGCTGTGGATGTTGTATATCTGGACTTTTCAAAGGCATTTGACACCGTGCCACATAAAAGGTTGGTATATAAAATGAGACTGCTGGGAATAGGAGAAAATCTGTGTATCTGGGTAAGTAATTGGCTTAGTGATAGAAAACAGAGGGTCTTCATTAACGGCACATTCTCAGATTGGGTTGATGTTACCAGTGGAGTGCCACAGGGGTCAGTATTGGGGCCACTTCTTTTTAATATTTTTATTAATGACCTTGTAGTGGGTTTACACAGTCAAGTTTCAATATTTGCAGATGATACTAAGCTGTGTAAAGTAATAAATACTGAGGTCGATAGTTTAGCATTACAGAGGGATTTGTGGAAGCTTGAGGGATGGGCAGAGAAATGGTTGATGAGGTTTAATGTAGATAAATGTAAAGTTATGCACTTGGGCCATGGAAACAAAAAGTATAATTATGTTCTAAACGGTCAATTACTTAGTAAAACTGAAGCTGAAAAGGACTTGGGCGTATTGGTGGATGGTAAACTTAATTTTAGTGACCAGAGCCAGGCGGCTGCTGCTAAAGCAAATAAAATAATGGGATGTATCAAGAGAGGAATAGATTCTCATGATAAAGACATAGTTCTGCCCTTATACAAATCCCTGGTCAGACCACACATGGAATATTGTGTACAGTTTTGGGCACCAGTGTATAAAAAGGATATAGTAGAGCTGGAACGGGTGCAGAGGAGAGCAACCAGGATTATTAGGGGAATGGGGGGACTAGAATACAATGACAGATTACAAAATTTGGGATTATTCAGTTTAGAAAAAAGACGACTGAGGGGAGACCTCATTACAATGTACAAATACCTGAACGGACAGTACAAGTATCTCTCCAAAGATCTTTTTATACCTAGGCCTGTGACCAGGACAAGGGGGCATCCTCTACGCCTAGAGGAGAGGCGATTCTACCATCACCATAGACAAAGGTTCTTTACTGTAAGAGCAGTGAGACTATGGAACTCTCTGCCGCAGGAGGTTGTTATGGCCGACTCTATGTACATGTTCAAGAGAGGCCTGGATGACTTTCTGGAGAGAAAAAATATCACGGGTTATGGGGATAAAACATTTATTTAATTCTTGAAGGTTGGACTTGATGGACTTGCGTCTCCTTCCAGCCTTATATACTATGATACTATGATAAGTGATGATGGTAAATAATTAAAGTGACTACAGAATGGTAAGATTTACAGTGTGTTATCTGTAACAAATATGTGTGGTTGTCACAGGTGCTACTGCAACCCATGCACCCGCGTGCCTCATTGTGCCCTATCACGCCAGCAGCAGCCTCACTTACCTAGCCGCGCTCTAGCTCACTTCACCATGTGCGTCCCCCCCTCCTATGGCGCGCGCTGGGTGTCTGGAATTTAAAGGGCCAACGCACCTCTAATTGGCGCTGGCCACCTGATAGCCTATAAATGCTCAGCCTATTCCTGTGACCACTGCCGGATCTTTGTGCCTCACAGCCTTAGAGAAAGCTTTTTTCCATGCCCTTTGCGGTTATCCTGATTTCCCGTTGTGACCTTGATTCCGTTCCTGACTTCGCTCCTGTGCCGCCTGTCCTAACCTACCGCTACGTCCCCGACTCCGATCCTGTCCTGCCTGTCTGGACCTTCTGCCTGTCCCCAACCATGCTGCTGCCTCACGACTTTGTACTACGCCTTGCCCGCCACCGCGCCACCACGCCTGCAACCTGGTGGTACCAACGCAGCAGCAAGTCCAACCCACTTGCGACTGGGTCTAGTGAAAACCTGGTGCCACTTAGACTCCGCTCCCAGGTGTCAGCTGACGTCATCGTCCGCGATGGTCCAGTGGGTCCACATCCCAGGTGCCTGACAGTGGTAATCCTTATTTACCTATAACTGGAAAGGTTTAATCTGATTTCTGAAAAAAAACATGCAGATGTGTCTTTTTATATAGTGTATGTCAACTTCTGATTCCAGCTGTATCACATTATGCCAGCCTATATTTTAATTGGTATAAATTTAGAGGGGAAGCATTGGTTACTCATTAGAAGTATGTTTTATGGTTAATTGCATGGTTACGGTTAATTTGTCTTTATTCAAGTTTTCAAAATGTAGGATACAGAAAAAATTTAGGGCATAAGGGAAATAAGGCAAAACAAATGAACAACTTAAAACACATGATTATAACCATCAATACCATAGTGTTTGCAGAAAAATTAACAAGGCCCACCATATAAGTAGTTAAGAGTAAGAAAAATAGAAAGGATAAAGATGGGTTGAGACTAAGCAGAGGTGTCTATACCTAGGCCTCTCTGAAAAATGGGGAGTTTTGAAGTAAAATCCACAGCTGGCAGATAGAGAGGTCATTAGATACACATTCCTATATCTGAATACAATAGGCACTATAACTGATTAGCTAAATGACAAATTATAGTGTAGTTCTGCAACTGGGGTCAATGCTTCATTATTCCTGCGGCAATTAAATAGAAGGTTGTCTCTCCTTGCTTGCAGGGACACTTTGATAGTCTAGTTTCCATATTTGAAGCCTATAATATAGATGGGTTATGATTGTAAGATCTATTATAATCAAGCTTGACATAGATGTATCATTCAATTCTAGAAAGATGGGAAACATAAGTCAGGACATGGGACAGCAAAATATTATCCTGTCAGATAGAATATTGTCATCTCTGAAGATCTTTATTGGATTTTTTCTTATTATGTTAAAGCCAGCATGAGATCTGGAAACAAGATGCAACTCTAAATTGTGACAAGAGGTATGTTATTGCTTGATGGAAATAATAATGTAAACCGCCGGTTTCCCTGTGTATTACAGTGTATCATGATGTTACTTTGAGTCAGAAATTCAAACTGGTGTATTTGCTATCTTCAGAATATATAGTATACAGTGGGTATGGATAATATTCAGACCCCCTTAATTTTAACCCCTTTGTTTCATTATTAAACACATGGTCATAAGTATTAAGACCCTTTGCTCAGTATTGAGTAGAAGCACCCTTTGAGGTAGTACAGCCATGAGTCTTCTAGGGCATGATGCAACAGGTTTTTCATACCTGAACTTTCCTTTCAGATCCTTTTTTGTTCCCTCACATTGGATGATGAACATTGGTGGAAGCCATTTTCAAGTCTTCAGATACGCTAAATAGGGTGTAGGTCCTGGCTCTGGCTGGGACAGTCTAGAATGGCCACAGAGTTGTTCAGAAGCCATTCACTGAGACTTGTAGTGCTACCTTTGTATTTTGTACTCTGTTTATTGTATATATCTAGTGTGTGTACTGTATTGTCTAGAATGCCCTTAAAGAGAACCCGTCAGGCAAAATAACCCTCTAAACTAAATATATTTTCATAAACTGCCATTAGAGAGCATTGCCTCTATCCCTTCATTGTCTCTCTACATGCCTATAAACCTAAGCAATGAGGTCCTAAAGCTGTATGCAAATGACCTGTGAAATGTCCAGTGATTCATTAGCATATTCAAGCTATCCGGCTTATTCATGAGTGGGAGGCACAGCCACACCCCCAGTGCATGACTGACAGCTAAATGTGCTTGCTCAATGTGCTTGCTGGTGGCCACACCTCCGGCAGCCTGTGTGTGCATGTGTGTGTGTATAGGAGAGATACAACAGCTCCAGGCAGCCATGTTATAGCAGAACATGTCAAGTACATGTGTAGCTGATGTCTGTGTCACACATGTGTATAGCAGAACATGTCAGGTACATGTGTAGCTGATGTCTGTGTCTCACACATGTGTATAGCAGAACATGTCAGGTACATGTGTAGCTGATGTCTGTGTCTCACACATGCGTATAGCAGAACATAACAGGTACTTGTGTAGATGATGTCTGTGTCTCACATGTATATAGCAGAACATGTCAGGTACTTGTGTAGCTGATGTCTGTGTCTCACACATGTGTATTAGGAGTGAGAGCATGTCAGCAGATAAAGCACAGACACTAGCAATGCTTTACTATACATTACACACAGACATGAGCAGGGGGAGGAGAAGGGAGTGGTAACAGGGGTGACATTACTGCCTCTGACCATGTGACCAGCCTCATTTACATAATACAGAATAGATGATTTTATAATGATTAATGTATGAATTGACTAGATAAAGGATGGGATCCTTGTGAGCTGCTCTAACAGGTAGTAGTGACAGAAATAGTGACAGAGACCTGATGACAGGTGTCCTTTAAAGGTATATACACAGTACATTGCCATTGCTATAGGATCCGCCATTTTACACAAAGTAGAGAATGCTACACTTATACCTGGAATACCCCAAATAAAAGCCGTGTAAAGTGCGGGTAAGCTGTGTGACTGCTAGAGAGTTGAGCATGCACCTAATGGATTAACAAGGCCCAAAATGCAATAGTTGGTGGCAGTGTGCGTGAGGACTGTCTGTGGGTGAGATTTATGCTCAGTTTGTGAGCTGAGTGAAAGGTGAGTGCAATATTTAGTTAGATAAATAAATTAGCACCTAAGTCAAGTGACGAGGCAGTGTGTTTGTGACAAGCAGATTGACAGCTCAACGGGAACCTCATAGCAAGGATGCCAGCCTCTACTGACAATAGTTGAGCCTTTAATCACTTTATGGCCAAAACCAACCATTTACAGTAAAAGGACTTTGTATGGCGTTATCTCACAATAGAGAGAAGATAGTCCAGATATAGTATTGTGTCCGAGCCAGTTTTTTGTCTACGTTTGCATGAAAAAAAGTGTCTTTGGAACTTGTAGGTGTATGCATTAAGTGTTTGCACCACAATTGGTGCGGCTGCATTTTCTCCAATACTTTTGAAAACTGTGATAGTGTGTGCTCCTAGTTTGCGTCACATATATTACTGTGATTTGACAAAATTCTGTCACTGCATCGTGAAGAAAAGTGCACCAAGAAAAAAAAGGTGCAGCTGTGTGCACATCCTGATAACACATCAGATCAACTAAGAGAGTGCTACACTATGTACATTTACCCATCTATATTTTATGATTTCATATACCCATCATAAAGTTATGTTTGAAACGAGTAAATTTGTGTGTTTGAGGTAGAAGTGAATTACTTAGTGAGGTACAGTATATATAACGTCTGTTGCTGTCAGATTGTTTAGTTTCAACAACATTTTATTGAAGGAGAACAGAATGGCGCCTTACAATAGGTCACGGCAAAACACATAGCCCTCGCAGGGGGAATTCACAGAGTTTGGTATCATACATAGCCAGCTACAGTATCAATCATAAAAAGAGAAAACGTTGTCAGATTCTTTAAGGAAACAATCTTGACGGATGTAACCTACCTACAAAAATCAGGATAACTGGTCAGTTTCTCTTATAGGTCAAGTCTTCAATACAAGATTTGCCTTTACAGGATGTAGTGCACAAGAGAAGTTTCTATTAACTTGATTTACTATGAAGTCATAAACAATACATTCATTGCCATAGGAAATTTGCTTTCATGAGTTATATTTATGAAACCAAACAAGATTACAAGTCCTTGCATCTGGAAATGGTTATAAATTGACTTGGGTTACATTTATAAATTCCATTTTGCAAGCCATGGTACATCTATTAAAGAAAAATTAAAAAAAAGATAATTTCACGGGGGCTGCTTAGTATCTGGATGGATTAAGAAAAGGAAAAAAGACTAAAGCTAATGCTTCTCCATCAGTATCTAGGTGTAAATGTTTCTTGTTTTCTTATCCCTTAGGTGAACTAATTGTTAATGTTTTTTTATCTCTTAAGCACAAGTTGCCTCCAATAATTTAACTTTCTGGACATCGTAATAACAAAAAATTGGCTCATGTACACGACTTTGTGCAGAGGCCATAAACTGGCTGTATAACCTGTAGTCAGCTCACTGCCCCTAAATAGGTCTATGACACACGGGCACAGTGTGGTGAGCACACCATGTATGACCGCACTGTGACTGAACTGGACCTCTGCCCCTCCCATCTTCATCCAGCCAAATGCTTTGCCCCCCCAATTTTTGGCCCATTGCAGCACATGACCATCTCCATGAGAACTTAAACATTTAAATGCCAAATATATTGGGGAATTCCTACCAAATGAAAGGGACAATAGTCTAATAAAGGGAATCTGCCACTAGGTTTGACCATGCAAAACTGCTCATAGTGCTAGGTACTAGATTGATATTGTTTTGTAGCAAAAGATTCCCTTCTGGGCTTAGGAGTTCAGTCTGTATGCATTCAGATTATGACATCTGTTACTAATAGGACTATTCACTACCCTAAACAGACGCCATTGGACCTTCTACTGGGCAACATGGATTGTTGGTGGGCCAATTCTGATACTGACTGCACAGATTAAGCTAAGTACTACTGAAATAGCTGAATGCGGGTGGCCTCATATTTAGTAATGAGGTGCGGCTGCTGCTGTCTATTTTAGTGGCTATCCTGTGGCTTATACCCTATTCAATAACTTTTTTGATTTTTTTTTGTGGTAAAATTAGGAGCAACGGCTAATATGATGAGAGGGAGTTCAGCTGCAGAGCGCACATAGACCGTGCCAACCAGGGGTAGAATCCACATTTCCTACACTGTCTGGGGGGTCTTGTCTGGACGGTAGTCGGGGTGGAGGGTTTCATGTAGTTAGGGAATGTGATCGGCTTTTCTAAATAGATTGGTTAAGAGCATGATTGAAGGTGATCGTTTAACTTTATGAACAGTATAAGATTAATGATATAAAGGATGTAGAGTATATAGAGTAGTAATTAAGTCCTAACATCCGGGCACATGTTGGTTTGGACGCTGGGGGGGCCCTAGTCATGTGAACAGCTTGGGGCCCATGGGACACTTAATCTGCCACTGCCTGTGCATCGGACCTCAGGGCTGCCAGGGAAACGATCAGCGCCCTCCAATGGAGGCACGGGGAAAGACCCCAAGAAGGGAGTTTAACGGGTTATGCGTTTAACAGGATCGGAGCCCACTCTGACCACGGGTGTTACACTGGGGTGTCGGCTGTTATTTACAGCCGGTACCCCATGTAGCCCGATGCCGATTTGGCTCAGATCTCGATATATCAAATGCTGTGCGTTAAGTCACTGCACTCAGCGTCCGATATATTGGACGCACAGCACTAGGGGGGTTAAAAATAACAATTATGCCTCCTCAGCAGTTGTCCTTGAGACATAAGAATGCTTTCGGTCTCAACATCTTATGATAAGGATGCCTCTCCCTCCTGGCAGTGGCCTTTAGTCACTATTCTTTATGGCCCAAAGCAAACTTTTTGAGCACATGGAAGAAACAGTTTGCAGCACTGTAGATGAATCTTCCACTTGACATCTTTATTGAGGTTTTTAAAATCACATTACATTGCATTAGACAGATGGAAAACCGGTACAATCCTAGGTAATTGAACTACACGTTTCACCTTTTGGCTTATTCATGGTCACCATAACAATGAATAATCCGTAAGGTTAAACACGTTGGTTGATTACTTACCTGATATTGTACCTGCTGTCCATCTGTTACTGTTTTTTTATTCTACATGCCTATAGTTTTTGGGGTTGTTATTAATGCACAAAAAGATTCCTCATCAAGAGAAGAGGTAATCTAGGCTATTTTGTTGATTTTTTTACAGCAAGTCCCAGGTCATTTTGATTTTTTTATAGCATTCTCTCACAATTCTACTGAATTGCTGATAAAATTATTCTCTTACAATGGAGAAAATCCAGCCATTCCACATAAAAGGCTTATAAAATTATATCTATTTAATAGTAATTACCTGGGGATATGGTAATATGCCAGACACGTGCATACTGTTGGGCTAGGCCTTTGGTTAGTTTTCGCAATTCGTCTAAGTTGCCTTACAGCACTATAAGGATGATGCTCTTCTTCACTCCGACAGTTCAATGGTGGGGCCTAAGGTGCCCTTTCTTGCTCCTGTATTTAATAATGTTAAAGCTAGTTCTGATTCTCAAGCTATGTAGTAAATTACTGTGGTTTCCTACTATATTAAGACTATGCTAAATGTTATTGACTTGTAGGGGATCAATGATTTCTGACAAGTGAGAGATTAAACTGCTTATGGCTTCAGGTTCTGGCTTATACATTTTATACAAGGCAGTTTTATCAGTAACATGTTCTTTCCACTTAACCTTATTATGTTGCTAATCTCAGGGGCAACACATGGCTCCATAATTATCTAAAGGAAAAAAATACAGAGCAGACAAATTTGAAAAGCTAAATATATTGTTCACAGGCTGTAGTTAAAATTTCATAGTTCTCGCTTTCTGAACAAGACATTGTGCGGGAGTAAAATGTTCTACTCAGCATGTTGCCCATGTCATGCCTGGTTGATATATTCTATGCAATTATGTGGCTCCTAATTTATTGCATTGTTCTTCTGGGCTATAGTGTAAAGGTATCAATGGAATTATAATGACTAATATTAATCAATGGAATTATAATGGCTAAAATCACAAGTTCACATTCTTTGTTTCCAGAAGATGGTAAGAATTTGGTTGCTGGCAATTTTTATTTTTACAACGGCTGGGGTCATACAGGGCCGCATATGCTATGAGGCAGGGTGAAGTCCCCGCTTCAGGAGGCAGATTGCAGAACATTTGGCCACCAGTAGTACGGACTTGCCAATGGCTGGAAAGTTCGTACTACCTAAAAAATCTATTACATCAGCGAATGTAAGGTGCCAATGTAATTGATATGCAGAGCGATGCAGCACATCTTGCCTGTGTGCACCGCTCTGCAGGACAAAGGATGGTGTGCGTAATTACATCATGAAGCACAACCGTCTGTGTCACTATACACTAGATGCGGCTGCCGACAGGAGATAAGGAGGAAGCTGCGGGAGAGCGCCGGGGCCGGAACCCAAAGTTGAGTACAAGGTTTGTATTTTCTTGGGGTGTCATGGCTGTATACATGGGTGTAGGATGCTTTATACAGGGGGCTGGAGGCTGTGTATACAGGGGGGGGGGGGGCTGCTGGAGGCTGTGTATACAGGGGTGCTGCTGGAAGCTGTGTATGCAGGGGGGCTGCTGGAGGCCGTGTATGCAGGGGGAGGCTAAATTAGGGCACCTAATAAATTGTGGGTGCAGTATGTACTATAATTTATTTGGGTGACTATACAAAGGATGTTTTATGTGAGGAATAATGTGTTCAGTCATGTTGTGAAGATAATATATTTTAGCAACATGCTCTATTATACTGTAAGAGGTATTTTTAGGGGCACCGTGTCAGCCCTGGGGTCACGGCACATGTACACAAGAGGATCAACCAGAACTTCATGATGAAAATTCCCCACATATTTATACATTGCAGTATACTAAGCCCAGGGGTGTACCAAGCCTGTCTGCTGCCTGAGGCGAGCCATAGAGAGACGCCCCCCCCCCCCCCCGCCAATATATGTGATATATCAGGGAGTGTCAGGACCAGATCCATCATATTGGTTTGGTGTAAAAATAAAGCAATGCAAAATGCATACAGCGTGTATAAAATGCATATAGCGTACCGCCATGTAGTATAAAATGCATACCGCCATATAGTATAAAATGCATACAGCGTACCGCCATGTGGTATAAAATGCATACAGCGTACTGCCATGTAGGATAAAATGCATACCGCCATATAGTATAAAATGCATACAGCGTACCGCCATGTGGTATAAAATGTATACAGCTTATCACCATGTGGTATAAAATGCATACAGCTTATCACCATGTGGTATAAAATGCATACAGCGTATCGCCATGTACTATAAAATGCAAACAGCGTACCGTCATGTAGTACAAAATACATACAGCATACCGCCATGTAGTATAAAATACATATACAGCATATCGCCATGTAGTATAAAATGCATCCAGCGTACAGCCATGTAGTATAAAATGCATCCAGCGTACAGCCATGTAGTATGAAATGCATCCAGCGTACAGCCATGTAGTATGAAATGCATACAGCGTATCACCATGTAGTATAAAATGCATACAGCGTACCGCCGTGTAGTATAAAATGCATCCAGCGTGCCACCAAGTAGTATAAAATGCATCCAGCGTGCCGCCATGTAGTATAAAATGCAAACAGCATGCTGCCATGTAGTATAAAATGCATCCAGCGTGCCACCATGTAATATAAAATGCATACAGCGTGCCGCCATGTAATATAAAATGCATACAGCTTGCCGCCATGTAATATAAAATGCATACAGCATGCCGCCATGTAGTATATAATGCATACAGCATATCACCATGTGATATAAAAGGCATACAGCGTACCGCCATGTAGTATAAAATGCATCCAGCGTGCCACCAAGTAGTATAAAATAGATACAGCGTACCACCAAGTAGTATAAAATGCATACAGGATACCACCATGTAGTACAAATGCTGCATATACATACAGCATATATACACATAAACAAACAGTAGATACAGCATATACACACACAAACATATATACACATATACACACACATACACATATATACACGTACACATATACACACACACACATATACATATATACATATACACACATATAACATATACACACACACATATATATATATATATATATATATATATATATATATATATATATACACATATTACATATATATTTACACATATATATATATACACATATTACACATATATAAACACATATTACACATATATATACACATATTACACATATACACTCACCGGCCACTTTATTAGGTACACCATGCTAGTAACGGGTTGGACCCCCTTTTGCCTTCAGAACTGCCTCAATTCTTCATGGCATAGATTCAACAAGGTGCTGGAAGCATTCCTCAGAGATTTTGGTCCATATTGACATGATGGCATCACACAGTTGCCGCAGATTTGTCGGCTGCACATCCATGATGCGAATCTCCCGTTCCACCACATCCCAAAGATGCTCTATTGGATTGAGATCTGGTGACTGTGGAGGCCATTTGAGTACAGTGAACTCATTGTCATGTTCAAGAAACCAGTCTGAGATGATTCCAGATTTATGACATGGCGCATTATCCTGCTGAAAGTAGCCATCAGATGTTGGGTACATTGTGGTCATAAAGGGATGGACATGGTCAGCAACAATACTCAGGTAAGCTGTGGCGTTGCAATGATGCTCAATTGGTACCAAGGGGCCCAAAGAGTGCCAAGAAAATATTCCCCACACCATGACACCACCACCACCAGCCTGAACCGTTGATACAAGGCAGGATGGATCCATGCTTTCATGTTGTTGACGCCAAATTCTGACCCTACCATCCGAATGTCACATCAGAAATCGAGACTCATCAGACCAGGCAACGTTTTTCCAATCTTCTACTGTCCAATTTCGATGAGCTTGTGCAAATTGTAGCCTCAGTTTCCTGTTCTTAGCTGAAAGGAGTGGCACCCGGTGTGGTCTTCTGCTGCTGTAGCCCATCTGCCTCAAAGTTCGACGTACTGTGCGTTCAGAGATGCTCTTCTGCCTACCTTGGTTGTAACGGGTGGCGATTTGAGTCACTGTTGCCTTTCTATCAGCTGGAACCAGTCTGCCCATTCTCCTCTGACCTCTGGCATCAACAAGGTATTTCCGCCCACAGAACTGCCGCTCACTGGATGTTTTTTCTTTTTCGGACCATTCTCTGTAAACCCTAGAGATGGTTGTGCGTGAAAATCCCAGTAGATCAGCAGTTTCTGAAATACTCAGACCAGCCCTTCTGGCACCAACAACCATGCCACGTTCAAAGGCACTCAAATCACCTTTCTTCCCCATACTGATGCTCGGTTTGAACTGCAGGAGATTGTCTTGACCATGTCTACATTCCTAAATGCACTGAGTTGCCGCCATGTGATTGGCTGATTAGAAATTAAGTGTTAACGAGCAGTTGGACAGGTGTACCTAATAAAGTGGCCGGTGAGTGTATATATACACATATTACACATATATATACATATTACACATAAACACATATTACACATATATATATATACACATATTACACATATATAAACACATATTACACATATATATACATATCACACACACATATATATAAATATATAAAGATAAAGTAACCTTACCTGTTCTTGGAAAGTTCGGGGCCTTGTCCTGCAGCGGCGGTGGCGCAGTGGGGGAGCCGGGAGCGGGGAGCGGGGAAGGGGGGGGGGAGGACGTGAGCGGGGGTTCAGAGGGGATGGAGGGGGAGCCGGGAGCCGAGAGCCTTGAGGGGGGGAGAGCGGTAAGGGAGCCTGGAGCGGGAGCCTGGAGCTTGAGCGGGGGCGGGGGAAGCAGGGAGCCGAGAGTCTGGAAGGGGGGGGGGCATGAGCGGAGCGGGGTTGAGAAGGGAATGGAGGGGGAGCCAGGAGCTGAGTTATGGGCGGGAGTGAAAGTATACGGGGAGTGGGGGGCGGCAGCACATTGGGAGCATGGTGCCAGACAGAGCACCGGAAAGTGCCGGCCGGCAGGAGTTTGATGCAGGCAGGGAGGCGGAAGCTCGGTGCCGGCGGCGTCGGGGGGCGGGCGCAAGGTGCCGGCAGCGTCGGGGAGCAAGGTGGGCTGCAACGCGGTCCCGTCCGACGTGCGGCCCGGGAACTCAGTGCCGGCCGGTGACGCCCCCTTGTTGAGCAGGAGGCGCGCCGCCTGAGGCGAGATGCTCAACTCGCCTCATGGTAGGTGCGCCCCTGACTAAGCCTCCTGAACATAAGTTACTTTATGACCTCTGAATAAATTGTACAATATTCTCATCTCTTTATGAAAACCTATCATACTAGCTAACTGCATGAAATGTCAACTCTCTCTTTACTAATGCATCCTGTGTCCTCCTCCCTTCTGTTATCCGTCAAGCACCAGATAGATACCAAGTTCCAGGTTTCTCTGCAGTCACTTTCACCTTGGACTTTGTATATAAGATGATGGCTGATGACTGGTTTAAGCAGCAGAGTTTTTAATTTATTAAATTATTTTATATTGTTTCCTTAGAAAGAATGGCTGGACTATTATAAAAGCTCTTATGCCTCTTGTGTCAACCCCTTCATCCTCATAGAATGTAAGCTCCTATTGTTCCATATGAATGTTTGTACTCTGTAATGTAATCAGGGGCATAACTAGGTGAGCTTGGGCCCCATAGCGGATTTCTGCATGGGGCCCCCCTTTCCTTTAAGAAAAATAAATATATTTGTATATACACATTTATACAAACACACACATTTACGCACTCATACACAGATATTTATATTATATAAACTAACATAAAGACTCACACACTCACATACTCGTATACACATATACGCACACATTAATGCACTCATTAGTGGGGCGTGAAGGGGGGGGCACAACCAGGCAAACGGTGGGCAAGGCCGACGGGGAGTGGGCCAGTGCGGGGTGTTACTGTCCCTGCGCCTGAGCACTTGCTGCAGCCAGTGAATTTTCACATGTGTAAAGCATGGCATAGAGATAATCGCTGTGCAGGACCGCAGCTGAAGCTTCTTGATGTATCGGGCTGCACCAGAGCAGCGGTGGGGCTATCATACCCCAGCTCACAAGTATGATAAATAGCTCCCACACAGCATATACACATCAAATTTGCACAAATACTGTATAGTACATACACATTATATATACATACAGTACGCATACATCATATACACTCACCGGCCACTTTATTAGGTACACCTGTCCAACTGCTCGTTAACACTTAATTTCTAATCAGCCAATCACATGGCGGCAACTCAGTGCATTTAGGCATGTAGACATGGTCAAGACAATCTCCTGCAGTTTAAACCGAGCATCAGTATGGGGAAGAAAGGTGATTTGAGTGCCTTTGAACGTGGCATGGTTATTGGTGCCAGAAGGGCTGGTCTGAGTATTTCAGAAACTGCTGATCTACTGGGATTTTCACGCATAACCATCTCTAGGGTTTACAGAGAATGATCCGAAAAAGAAAAAACATCCAGTGAGCGGCAGTTCTGTGGGTGGAAATGCCTTGTTGATGCCAGAGGTCAGAGGAGAATGGGCAGACTGGTTCCAGCTGATAGAAAGGCAACAGTGACTCAAATCGCCACCCGTTACAACCAAGGTAGGCAGAAGAGCATCTCCGAACGCACAGTACGTCGAACTTTGAGGCAGATGGGCTACAGCAGCAGAAGACCACACCGGGTGCCACTCCTTTCAGCTAAGAACAGGAAACTGAGGCTACAATTTGCACAAGCTCATCGAAATTGGACAGTAGAAGATTGGAAAAACGTTGCCTGGTCTGATGAGTCTCGATTTCTGCTGCGACATTCGGATGGTAGGGTCAGAATTTGGCGTCAACAACATGAAAGTATGGATCCATCCTTCCTTGTATCAATGGTTCAGGCTGGTGGTGGTGGTGTCATGGTGTGGGGAATATTTTCTTGGCACTCTTTGGGCCCCTTGGTACCAATTGAGCATCGTTGCAACGCCACAGCCTACCTGAGTATTGTTGCTGACCATGTCCATCCCTTTATGACCACAATGTACCCAACATCTGATGGCTACTTTCAGCAGGATAATGTGCCATGTCATAAAGCTGGAATCATCTCAGACTGGTTTCTTGAACATGACAATGAGTTCACTGTACTCAAATGGCCTCCACAGTCACCAGATCTCAATCCAATAGAGCATCTTTGGGATGTGGTGGAACGGGAGATTCGCATCATGGATGTGCAGCCGACATATCTGCGGCAACTGTGTGATGCCATCATGTCAATATGGACCAAAATCTCTGAGGAATGCTTCCAGCACCTTGTTGAATCTATGCCACGAAGAATTGAGGCAGTTCTGAAGGCAAAAGGGGGTCCAACCGGTTACTAGCATGGTGTACCTAATAAAGTGGCCGGTGAGTGTACATATATACAGCATATACACACATGCATACATTTACAGTATATTTATACAAAAACAACAGATACACACATACATATATATATATATATATATATATATATATATATATATATATATATATATATTTTTAAACTTGTATTTATTTTTTTCATAAACATACATATAATATTCCAACATAAAAATTTGTACATTAGGATTCTTGTCTTAGCCAAAGCAGGTTATTTTAATTTTATTTACAGTTGAGTCTTGTTGATAGATTTGGTACAGGTTTAGTTTGCATATATATGCAATTCATGCAGTTTGGCGGCAACAAATCTGCATGAAAGTGCTGGTGCGTTTGCCAAATGCGGCTGTGTCTCCTTCAATTTTTTGTCGAAGCGGTCCAATAACCCACTGTAGTATTGTCCAGCGATCGTTCTGCCTTTTTCTAAAAAATCCATGTGGATGACGCTGTTTGCATCCCAAAAAATCGTCGCCATGACCTTTCTGGCCAATGGGACCGTCTTCGCTTCTTTGGAGCAGATTCACCTGGAGAAATCCATTGTTTTTATTGTTGCTTAGTTTCTGGTGTGTAATGATGAATCCAGGTTTCATCAACACTAACAACTTGATGCAAAAACTCCTTCGGCTCTCGCTTAAATTGCCCCAAATACGAAGTTAACAGCCTCATCCGCTTGTTGTCCACGGTGAGCAATTGCGGTATCCATCGGGCCGACAATTTTTTCATCGCCAACTTATCATGTAAAATGCCTCTGCTACTTCCCGCACTTTCGTTTTTCGATCAGTGAGTATCATGTCGTGGAATGATTTCCCCAGTAACCACATCTGCGAGGCGTCCTGTTCACTCCTCATCAAGAACGGATGTTGGCCCACATTTAAATTTGTTGAACCAATATCTAACGGTGGTCATAGATAGAAAGTGTCCCCATAAACGGAATCCAACTTTGCTTTTATCTTCTCACGTTTTTTCCCATCCAAAAACAAAAAGCGAATTACTTATTACGATACTGCTCTTTTTATATCTTAGCGAAAATCACAAAACATCTCTTACTCAAATGGCTGCCAAATCCAAACTTACCTATCAATCAGTCTACAATTTGTTTTGCCGTCGTTTGATAGAGGGCAGCACACGATGATAACACCAACTTCCCTCAGGAACGCCCTTTGTTGTAAAACACGGGTACTTATTGAACTGCCCTGATATTTGCTGGTATTATGAACCCAGCCTTACTTTGTAATTGTGAAGTTCTTAAAACTTACAGATCTGTTTGTTTTATCTCTTTTCTATACAGATAATTTGGTTCTGGCACCATAATCCTTGTTTAGGTAATCCAGTTCTGTATAAATGTAGTACATGTCAATTTACCTTAAAGCAGTCACTAGAGGGCCAAGAAATGTGTTGTGTTCAAGAAATATGCAATCTTAAACTTTACAAATCCCCCACCTTCACAGTGAGCCTTTTACTTCTGTCATACCCAGTGAGCAGCTAGGAGGCTTCATAGTGGATGAGCTCTCCCCTCTCCACCAAGCCGAAACAGGCCGCAAAACTTTCCCTTGCCTGAGGTCTGTTTGTGGACTTGCCTTAGTTAAATACTATGTGCAATAGTACAAAAATGTAAAAAAGAAAATGATTATCATGAGAGTCACTCAGCAAATGCATATGTAGCATTTCTACTTTCTTTATTGTGGCTTGTGAACACAAAAGTTGTTGGGTAAAAACAGATCGATAATCTCCTGGCTCTTCAAGAAATCTCTTACCAATACAATCAGCTGCACAAAGCTTTTCGTACTAGGAAAATACAAGTAAATGAAAATACCTAATAACCAGGCTTTATAACAAGCTGACTGCATTAATGGTATATGGCTGTGATACATTTTAAGCAATCAATTCATTTAATCTAATAGTGTTTTTAAAATTTTTATCAACCGGTTCACTTAAAGGAATTGGTTGTCCTTGACAGAGACTAAAATTAGCTAAAATGTTGCAAATTGTGTCTAGAATAGATCCATCTACATGATTATAACTAGAAATAAATTATTTTGTACAAGGATATGGCTTTACTCCAAACTCACTGGAACACAATACCATTTACAACTCGCAATTAAAGGTGAATTTCCATTGAGACAATCTTATACATAATCAATGACTTTAATACTTTAAGCATAATGGAAATTTACAAGTAGAAAAGTACATTGTGTTTGAACAATGCATTTAATATATTCTATAACATTTTGCAAACTATTCGTATGTCCTTGAAAGTCATTCAGAGCTCAGTTTATTTGGGGTAGATGAAAATAAAAGAGCTCCAGTATTGCAGGTAACTGTAACGCTGCTGCAACACATCATGGGTGATATGGCATGCATACTATAAAGTCTTCTGATACCTTCTGTTCTTCTGTTCCCAATATTCTTCCTATCAGGGTTTCCAGCAACATATAATGAGTAGTGACAAGAGATGGAGTATTCTACAGACAAATCCAGAGAGTTGGTCTGTAAGTGCAAAATGATGTCATAAGGTATGAATCACCACACACTGGTTTCACCTGTAGCAGATTGGTAGATTGTACATTGGTAAGATCAAAACAGAAGATGAAAAATGTAGATATATTTGCAAATTTATTAAACAGGAAAAACTGAACTATCACATGGTCATACGTATTCAGTCCCTTTGCGCAGTATTGAGTAGAAGCACCTTTTTAGCTAGTACACCCGTGACTCTTCTTGAGAAATATGCAACAGGTTTTTATACCAGTTCCCTCAGATTGGAAGGTAAACATTGGTGGAAGCCATTTTCAAGTCACTTCAGAGATGCTCAATTCGGTTAAAGGAAACCTACCAACATGGATGTACCTATTAAGGTAGATTGGGTGGTAGGTGCCTCTATTGTACATGAGGATAGCCTCACATCCTCTGTATCTTTTTCTAACTTTTATTCCTCTAATATGCAAATTTTCTAAAGAGGCTAAAGGGACGTGGAGTAGCTGGAGCTGAGGCTACACGGCGTGGCTGCTCTACGCCCCAGTAGCCTCTTTAATCCTCCTACCCAGACATCTTTAGCGCGCAGGCAGTAACTCTGGCTTCGGAGCAGTGACCATGCAGCTGCGGGACTGCACTCTGCGGATGTGCAGAATGCTGACTTCGCAGACGAAGGCACGCAGCTCCTCATAGCTGCACGCCAAAGATATGCGGGTAGGAGGATCAAAGAGGCTACTAGGATGTGGAGTAGCCGCACCGCGTAGCCTAAGCTCCGGCTACTCCACGCCCCAGTAGCCTCTTTTTGAAATTAGCATATTAGGGCAATAAAAATTACAAAAAGCTGATGTGAGAATTAGCCCTTAAAAGGGCTATCCTCACGTACAATAGAGGCACCTACCACCCGATTTACCTTAATAGGTAGATCCGTGGTCTTAGGTTTCCATAAAGGGCAGGGACAGTCAAGAAGAGTTGTTCTGAAGAACAACCTCATACAAGATCCACTTTTCTTGCAAATACAGTCTAGAGTTGCTTGACTGTAAATAGGAAACTGTGCAGACAATTCAATGTAATAATCCAGGGACAGTTAATTTTGGTGCCTGAAACAGCACCAGCTAGATACAAAGTAATAACATTTAGCTTAATGGTGTGTTAAGTTGGTTTTTCATGTGTATTTACTTCCCGCAGGGAGAAGTGTTATTTGGCTGCTTCTTAGACTTCACTAAATATAAGTCTTCAAAATATCATAAGGGGGAAGGAGTTGGATGTTGTCAAGTCCCAGGCATATGTGAGTCAGCTGCTCATAGCTCATGTGCTTGGGTTTTGCAGAATAAGCTGACAAAGGAGATCAGTCTATTTTAGGAAAAACTCCTCCTTTGTCATTTGTGTTACATATTTCCAGCAATATTCTGAAGATGTACTGTGTTCAGCTTTCGTTCTTCTTTTATTTTGTCTGAAATAAAATTTTACAATTATAAATAAAGGTATTGTCATTTTATTACTTGACCCATACATATAATCTGTATGTATAATACTGTATGGTAGATAGTTTAAAGAAAATCTACCATCAAAATCAAGCAGTATAAACACTTATATATCCGGGCACCATAGCTATGGTAATCTTTTTATATTTGTTATCCATCGCTTCCTTCCTTCTTAAACAACTTTTATAACTTTTATAATAATACTGAATGGCTCTGGTGGGTGTTTCAAGAGCCCCGCAGTGCTGTAGCTTTACAGGCTGTTACAGAGAGCAGAACAGGTTTTCCCTACACCTGCAAATCCTGCTGCTGTTAGATTACACAGGCAAAGGGAGAATATGTTGTGCGCGTTGTAACAGCCTGTGAATCTGCAGCACAGAGGGGCACTGGTAAAGCCCCTAGAGCCCTACAGGCCCTTCCTTGCTGCAGATTAACAGGCTGTAACTCCTGCAGTCCCATTAAATGTTGAGATTTATCAATCTGTCTATGCCAGTAATTTGCATCTGAAATCCAGTGCACCACATTTATTGAAGGTTTTAAACCATTTTAAGGCAGTTTCCGACTTGTCCAATAAAGGGGCGTGTCCTCTGTAAAAAAAAAAGGGGGGGGCAGCAGAAAATAACACATGCGCTACAAAATTCAGTGTGTGCACCAGAAAATAAAAAATATAGTGGTGCAGCAAACTAGACTAATACGAGGTGCAAAGTAGGACTCGCTAGTTTTATACTGCATCAGATTAATCTTCCAGCATCAGACACAATAAAACAATGACTCTCTAGTACGAGTCAGCACTGGTCCAACACATTAATACATCTCCCCCAATATGTCTACAAGGACTTTATTCATATTGAGGCCTCTCAGGAGCATGTGTGGGGTCCAGCCTTTATTTTATGATGATATATTTTTTTCATTGGTTCTGTTTAATGCATTTCCACATATGATGCTTCTTACAGAAAATAAATGGCGCTGAACATATCGTTACTGCAACTGCAACATGAACTAAGTGGAACTTTTATGTTGTTAAATCCAAGAGTAGCACACTGTCTCCATTTTCGTGCCTTGACCCAGATAACAATGACATTTTTCTTCATTCCATGTCAACTTTAATAAAGTGCGCTATAAAAGTGGATATGAGCAAATACAATACTGTATGCAATTACACAAAAGCTGAACCGCCACAGATCCCAGCCTTCACACTCATTCACATCATTGTGCCTTATGCTAGTATCGCTTCCTGCAATTATTACAAAAAATTGTGAAGATACAAATATTAAGGAATTCCCCGGCATTTAACCCTTTTGTGACCAAATTGTTTTTGTCCTAAATGAGCTGTCACTTTTTAGAGATTTTCAGTACATGATAGTACAAGGGCTCTCAGTTTTTATTTTCATTTTAAGTTTTTGTCTATTTTTGTTTTAATTCCAGGTGAACGAGACAGCTAGTACTATACCTGAAGCATTCCCTAGTTAGCGGGAGAAAAAGCTCCTGAATCACTGCTAGAGCTGATCAGTATATAGCATGTGCATCAAGATTCATTATAAGGAGAACTCAGTTTTAGGCAGTTTTCTGACTCATCCGAAAAATGGCATGTGCTTGATAAAAGGGGCGTGGCCTAGCAGGAAATAGCTCACGAGCCAGAAAATTCAATATTGTGGCGCAGCAAACTAGACCATCTAATAGAACAGTGATGTCGAACCTATGACACGCTGACACGCGGCCGCTGGAGAAAAATTGCAGGGACGGACTGGTCGTGGCTGTCGGTGGCTGGTCGGGCGGTCAGCTGGGCGGGTGGTCGGCTTTGGTCGGTGATACAACGCTGCTCCTGTTCACCCATGCTGCTCTGTGGAGGCCGCGCACTGACGTCAGAGCGTGGAGACAGAGCAGCCCCGGCGACCTGTGCTGTGCCTGCGTGGGAACATCTGCACACAAGGAGTAACGGAGGCCCGAGGTGTCGTTGGAGCCTGTGTAAGTTAATTCATTGAGTTCTCTACCGGGCCGGGCTGGGCTGTGATGTACACTGCTTTGGGGGGCACTTCTCAGGACACACATGTCCTTAAAACTAGTTAAAACACTGCTTTTTGTTATTTGTTGGGGGGGATCTCAAAACCCATCTTACAATTTGTTCTCCAATTTCTCCTGAGTACAGAGACCCCCTCATGTGGACGTTACTTGTTTTATGGGGGCACAGCGAGGCGCAGAATGGAAGGAGGAACCTGCAGCTGCCAGGATTTTAGTTTCCTCATTGGCCCCTTTTGTAGGCTATAAAATTTTAGCTTCTACGTGATGCTTTTTACAGTGTTTCCATTTTGGGGTTTGTATCTCCTATTGTTGAAAATGTAGGAACTTTTTTTTTTTAGGGCAGGAGTAGAAAAGCATCAATTCTGTACGAGATTTTTTACTTTTTCTTTTTTGGTGTTCACTGTATAGCCTAATAATCATGTATTCTTTATTCTATATGGTCAATACGATTACTAAGCAGGTAAGTTAAATAATTATACATATTTGTTATTTAAACTCTAAATATCACAAAATTAGTTTTTTTTTTCCGAGTTATGCACGGTTTTTTGGCGGATTTTGACACAACAAGCTCAAAAGGTTGCCCATCACTGTAATAGAAGGAGCAAAATACAGTCT
Source organism: Engystomops pustulosus (assembly GCF_040894005.1). Lineage (NCBI taxonomy): Eukaryota > Metazoa > Chordata > Amphibia > Anura > Leptodactylidae > Engystomops > Engystomops pustulosus. The sequence continues at coordinate 86,690,571 of NC_092414.1, read as the reverse complement.
GAGGCTGCATTCACATGTGGCATTGAAAGGCAATACAACATCCCAATTTGCCAAAAATTACATAACAGTTGACATTTGTGTTGACAAAATGCAATGTTAACCCCTTAAGGACGCAGCCATTTTACAGCTTAAGGCTCAGCCCGATTTTTTGGATTCTGACTTGCGTCACTTTATATGGCTATAACTTTTGAGCACTGTTACTTATCAAAACGATTCTGAGATTATTTTTTCCCCACATGTTGTACTTCATTTTAGTGGTAAATTTTGGCAGATAAGTTTTGCGTTTATTTACAAAAAAAAGAAAATATGATAAATTTTTTGAAAAATTAGCCATTTTCGAAATTCTAAATCATTGCGTTTTCAGGCAGATAGATTTACCACCTAAATAAGTTGCTGAATAACATTTCCCATTTGTCTACTTTACATTTTCATAATTTCTGAAATGTCTGGATAATTTATTTTGATGTCACGCGGCTTACAAATAGAATATCGCTTTTCCGGATTTTCAGAATTGACTATTTTGGGGATAAATACAGTTTTGAATGAAATTTTACATATTTAGCATCAAAACCCCCTATATAATCTACCCATTTTCAAATCTGCACCCCTCAAGCTATCAGAAACAGCTTTTACGAAGATTGTTAACCCCTTGAGATCTTCATAGTAATTGAATCAAAATGGAGGTGAAATTTAGAATGGTCATATTGTTCCCTTATACGTTCATTTAGCACTAAAATTTACACATTTCCAAAATATAAAAAGAGAAAACCCACCATAAAATTTGTTCTGCAATTTCTCCTGAGTACAAAGACCCCCCACATGTGGCTGTGACTTGTTTTATGGGCGCACAGCGAGGTGCAGAAGGGAAGGAGGGCGCTGCAGCTGCCAGGATTTTAGTTTCCTCATTGGCCCCTTTTGAAGGCTATAAAATTTTCGCTTTTCCGTTATTAGGGCCATGTGACGGCATTTTTTTTGCGGGATGAGATGCTTTTTCCATTGTTACCATTTTGGGGTTGGTATCACCTATTGTTGAAAATGTAGGAACTTTTTTTGAGGGCAGGAGTAGAAAAGCATCAATTCTGTACTGGATTTTTTACTTTTTTTTTTTTGGTGTTCACCGTATAGACTAATAATCATGTTATCTTTATTCTTTGGGTTGATACGATTACGGGGATACCAGACATGAATATATTTTCTTACGTTTTACTAAATTTGTTAAACAAAACCCTAATGTGGGGAAAAATCTATCATTTATGTATTGCCATCTTCCTAGTGGCATAACATTGTTACTTTTTTGGCTACGGAGCTGGTTGATGGCTTGTTTTTTGCGGGACATGTTGTACTTTGCACCAGTATCATGTCTGAGTACATATGGTTTTTTGATCGCATTTTATAGCATTTTTTGTGGGATTGAAAAGGTAAAAATCATAATTTTGGGAGGGTTTATAACAGTTTTTTTTTACGGCGTTTATCATGGGGGTTCAATAATGATTTACTTTTATTCTACGGGTTGTTACGGACGCGGTGATACTATATATGTGGGGTTTGTGTTATGATTTAGACTTTTTTTTGAGTTATATGTCTCTTTATATGTTTTGGGGGTTTGGGGCATTTTTAGTGATTTCTGACTTTATTTTTTTATTGAATAACTTTTTTTTTTTACTTTTTCACTTTTATACCATGGGATATGAACAAGCAATCTTCTGATTGCTTCTTCATGATAATATTCTGCAATACTGATGTATTGCAGAGTATTATCAGTGTCAGCCTATACACTTGCATAGGCTGGCACTGTGCCAGTAAGATGACGTCACAGACGCCATCTTACCGGCAATTCTTGCAAGTAACTCTGGGGTCCAGATCGGACCCCAGAGTTGCTATAGCAACGATCGGCGCCCCCCGAAAACGGTTCGGGGGGGGCCGATCGTGGGGGAAAGACCCCCCAGATGCTTGCTAGATGCCGCGGTCGCGCTGACCGCGGCATTTAACGGGTTAAGCACCCGCGATCGGAGACAACTCCGATCGCGGGTGTTACACTGGGGTGCCGGCTATTAGTTACAGCCGGCACCCCGTGTTTCCCGATGCCGGTTCGGCTCTGATCCAGAGCCGAGCCGGCATAAGCGCATTGGCGGATATATCCGCCACTGAGCGCTAAGTCACTGCGCTCCGTGGCGGATATATCCGCCACGGAGCGTGACGGGGTTAATGCAAATTTCGCACAAGTGTTACATTTTGTGCTTTGTTAACACTATGTTAATGCATCATTAACACATTGCATTAACACCACATTTTGTAAACACACATGTTAACAGCTATGTTATTAGGCAAATCTCCTCTACTCAACTGTTGTATTGTGTTTCAAAATACAATGTAAACACCACATGGGAACACAGACTTTTACTGAATCACATTAATCTTCCAGCATCAGATACAGTGATTAATCTGCAGCTACAGAGATCTACTCTCACCACTCTAAAGACCGACCCATTAGTACATCTCCTCCTCTATGTCGCAAATAAATATGTTTGTATCTTAACTAACAGGTTCTATAATAAGTTATAGACATTTATAATGTTACAAAGTTAGTAAGGTAACAATTTGTCACATTTTATTTATTACTCAGCATTCTGAGCTGTATATTTGTTTTTTATAAGTTTTTCAAAAGTGTTATTTACGGATACAGTTTTTCAAAAGATCATTTTTAAATGTAAAAATCAATATTACTATTATTGTTATGCTATTGCTTTCTGAACAAAGATCCACATGGGCCCATATTAGTAATATTGTCTGTATATATGCCTGTTATATTATGATTTGCAAAGTCATTATGGGTTTTGTTGTCTCCACTCCCCTGAAAACTACAAGTAGCTTCAAGCTATCCACTTACCAAAAAAAAATACATTGCAGTAAGAAATCCAAATTATTTTGCCCCATTAGGACTATTCCTGATTTTTAAAATCTGCCTTGAGTCATTGGTTATAACTTTGGAACCCTCAGAGATTTAGAGAATGTTTTCTCTTGACACATTGTGCATCAAAGTGGTTAAAAAATTTGGATGACATCTTTTGTGTTTAGCTCTGAAAAAAAATTCTTCATTTTCAAAATTCTCTGCTTTTTAGGCAGATAGTAATGCCACCCAAATAACTTAATAACTAACAATTCCTAAACATCTGCTTGGTTTTTAATGCAACCTCATTTTCTAGGATGTTAGAAGGTTTAGAATTTTGGGTGCAACTTTTCCAATTTTTTCGAAATTGCCAAATCCTATATTTTGAGGGACCTGCTCGGCTTAAAGTGAATTAAGAGAGGCCTAAATAATAGTAAAACCCTGTATATTATCCCATTACAGAAACTACACCCTTCAACGTATCAAAAAACAACTTTAAGATGTTTCTTAACCCTTTAGGTGTGTCACCTAAACAAAATGTAGATGCAATTTACTTACTGTAATTTTTATAGAGTGTGAGAGATATCATATTTCTCTCCAGACACCATTTTGTTCACTCAGAGGCCATCTTGTTTTAGCCGGGGCCATGTTGTCCACCATGTCATAATTCAGCCGTCTTGTGTAATTTGCCTGCTGGTCCTCTTAGAAATAGTTGTCCTTCAGCCAGCCTCTTTCTTCTATATTATTTTGACTTGTGCATATCCTTTACAAGGACATTTAGTACAAACATTCTGTTCTCTTGAGAACAGCAGCTTCTTAGGGAATTGGTGCATAAAGTTCATCAATCTTTTTGGAGAATAGCTTAAAGGGGAGGTTCTGGTATATTCAAGCATTTCATTATTTTATACCCAACTGCCGGCTGGAAAATAAACACAGTGATTTGAGTATAGCTTATGACTGTGTATTGTGTCATTCCCTGTGCCCGTATCCCAGCACTGGGAACAGAGATCTATAAATTTGGCAATAACCTACAATTGTAGAAGGCTTGTTGGAGGCCTAGATAAAAATATTTGACATAGACAATACGTTAATTTTTTTAGCCAAAAAATAAACATTCACATTGGATTAAATGACAAAAAGCTCCACAAAGTTTGATACCCAATTTCTCCCAAGAGTACCCATGTGTGTTGGTAAATTGCTGTTTGAGCATATGGCACCGCATAGAACAGAAGAATTGCCACTAAGAGCAGATTTACATTTTACAGGCTTATTTTTTCAGGATTAGATCCATTTTTCAAGTACAACATTAAGGGGGTTTCACTAGCTAATTCATGAGATTTTATGAACTCTTTCTTGTGGGGGTTCAGAAAATCATTAATTCTGGATTAGGGTTTTAAACTTTTTTCATACAATACCATACAATAGCTTTTTTCATTCACCGTACCATAAAAGTAATATTTTATATTTATTCTATGGGTCCTCATAATTACGGTGATAATCTATTTATTTAGCTATTTATGGTTGACTTCTATTCATAATACAGAACTGACAAGAGGCATACCATTTTTTATTTTTTGTATTCAGGGTTTTATTTTTTGCAGGACAAGCTGTACTTTTTATTGTATGGGTTGTTACAGATCTGTAATACCCAATATGTAATGTTATTGTGGGCATTTTCTAAAGACAGCTATGGGTCCAATACAACTGTATTGCAGTATGTGGCATTTTTGCACACTAAACATTACAATGAGCCACAGGCTAGCATGGCAACCGAACGCCGCCCCCCGCCCCTCCGTTTGGGGGAGTGACGATCGGACGTAAGATGGCGGCGCTCATGCAAAGTTGCTGGCGGCAAACAACAGGTTAACACCCACAATGTTTGCGATATGCAGCAAAGCCCATCTCTGCGATATGCAGCAAAGCCCATCAGGCAGAGCCCTCTTCATACACCCTTTATAGCTCCGTGGCAGATATATCCGTTACGGAGCGTGAAGGGGTTAATAAGTCAGGTGGATCATGTGGTATGGCATCACTGATGGATCCTGATGATCATATCACTGATGGGCATAGATTGTAATAATCAGCAATATAACATAAGACAAAGATAAATAATAACAATAATACAATAATTATAAGAATTTCACAATCAAGCTTATCATTTTATAAGGTTGTTGTTTCTATGGATGACTATTTTTATTTGTATGATTTTATAAGCCCCTCCATTATTACATTAAAGATTGCAGTTGCTTTGTAAACATACATTTGTTATTGCCTACAAAGCATTCAGCGCAGGAGACGCACAGTACAGCAGACAGATTACCTTGATTAGACTAGAGACACTTGGGAAAATTATATTAATATCCAAGGGAAATAAGTAGTTGCTTTGTTTACCGTCTTGTTATTTGAAGACGTCTAGTAACATTGGGAAAGGATGTCTGCAAATTAGCTGAATGAGAGACAGATTTAACTCAACACACTGACATCATCGTCTAAATAACATAAGTTGCCAATGGACTCTATTCAACAAACAAAGCAAGACAGGACAGAAGATAAAATCTAATGTGCATGTGTTTGTTGAACTCACGGACATTAGTATGGAACTGGTTCCCCTGTGCAGTATTACCAGCTCCCTCTTTTCCGGGAAGCATTTATGCTTGATTTTGGAATATGTAATGCTTTTTACTTTACAGGCGGTCCCCTACTTAAGGACACCCGACTTACAGACAACCCATAGTTAGAGACGGACCCCTCTGCCCACTGTGACCTCTGATGAAGCTCTCTGGATGCTTTACTATATTCCCAGACTGCAATGATCAGCTGTAAGGTGTCTGTAATGAAGCTTTATTGATAATTCTTGGTCCAATTACAGCAAAAATTTTGAAACTCCAATTGTCACTGGGACAAAAGAAAAAAAATTGTCTAGAACTTCAATTATAAAATATACAGTTTCGACTTACATACAAATTCAACTTAAGAACAAACCTCCAGACCCTATCTTGTATGCAACCCGGGGACTGCCTGTAGTATTAGTGTGCTTTACTATTCTTCAACTGCAAACTGGCATTGTGCATGGTGAACTCTAGTTTGACTTGAGTCCTAGAGACAATATGGAACTTGATATTAATAATACCCTATGGGTTTCAGGCCATTTTTTTTTTATCACTTATCCTCTTGGTACGTTATCAATATCAGAATGATGTGTTTGTGACATCTAGAACCTCCACCCATTTGAAGAAATCATAGGCTTTTGATGTCATATCCATTAGTCACATAGCCGTGTGTAGTTCAGTCCCTTTAAATTTGTTTTCCATCAAACAAGTTAGGTATTTAGTGTTGATACTCTAAGTGCTTACATCCCCTATTGGTGCCGTCAAGTGAACACCTCACCATAACCCGCAGCACTAGGGCTGGGGCAAGATATTCTGGTACCCTAGGCAGAAAAGACCTTGGCGACCCCCACCTCCAAAAATATCTACTCCAAAATAATGCCTCCTTACCCAGCCGACAGCTATGTTGTGTATTATGTAGCACATATATAATATTACTACCATACAGAGCATATATAATATTAATAGCAGGCCGAATGTAAATATAATAGTAGATCCAGGCAGAGCCCACATAGTACATCGCTATCAGACAGAACGTATATACTCCATCACTATCAGGCAGAGCCCATATAGTACATCGCTATCAGACAGAACGTTTATATTCTATCACTATCAGGCAGAGCCCACATAGTACATCGCTATCAGACAGAACGTATATATTCCATCACTATCAGGCAGAGCCCATATATTACATCACTATAGGGAAGAGCACACATAGAACATCGCTATCAGGCAGAGCGTACATAGTACATCGCTATCAGACAGAGCACATATGTGCACGGGCACTTCCTCCTCCCCCCCACCTGGGGTAGAGAGGTAAGAAGTCAGAATTCCTGGCCTCTAAACCGGGAATGGCACAAAAATCACTGCTTGTATGTCTGTTTACAGGCGTTCAAGCTGTGATAACTCTCCCCCTGTATGTATGTCCTTTTTTTGGACTCTTTCCGAAAATGTAAGCCACTCAGAAACAGAAAGGCATTGCATAAATATCAATTTCCCAGTATGTTGTATATCCATGAATCTGTACATCTGTGTTCTGAGTATTCTGCTGATATATTAAGTGTGGATAATATTTAATTCCACCGGGGTTGTTGAGGCTCAGATAATGGCATTATATTAGTGACCGGCTATTAATGTAGTATTGCGTTTGGCTGGATCCCCCAATACTGCAGGAATAATGTGATTCTGCTTGGAAAGATGTGCCCTGTGATTCAGGATAACTGTTTATGAGATTATGTGGAAATGCCTATAATTACTAGTTTGCTAATCATATTATTCATTCTGCTATAACCATAAGTAAATGGAAGAGGTAAAAGTACAAAGTAAATGCACAGAAATTTATATGTTTTCTTTCTTGGCTACCAGAGTGAGTGGCATACAGACCATGTGGCAGGGAGTGATTGAAAATATTGGACCAATATATTAGCACTAGAGATGAGTGAACATACTCGTCCGAGCTTGATGCTCGTTCGAGCATTAGCGTACTCGAAACTGCTCGTTGCTCGGACGAATACTTCGCCCGCTCGAGAAAATGGCATCTCCCGCCGTTGTGATTTTTGGCAGCCAGAAACAGAGCCAATCACAAGCCAGGAGACTCTGCACTCCACCCAGCATGATGTGGTACCCTTACACGTCGATAGCAGTGGTTGGCTGGCCTGATCAGGTGACCCTGGAATAGACTAGCCCCTGCCCGCGCTGCTCGCATCATTCTCTGTCTGGATGCCGCTAGGGAGAGAGCTGCTGCTGGTCAGGGAAAGCGTTAGGGTGTTCTATTAGAATAGTGTTAGGCAGGAGTGATTCTACAAGAACCCAACAGCCCTTCTTAGGGCTACAATAACGTTTTATTTTACTTTTTTTTGGTTTGCCTGTGGCTGGGCTTGCTGCCATTAGTAGTGCAGCTAGTACCATATTGTGAGTAATTTTCAGGGAGACTTGCTACCGTTGTGTTTAGCTCTTAGTGACACACATATCCACCTTAAACACCAAAGTGGGACAATTTATTAGGGGTTTGATTAGAATTAGGCAGAGTCTGCTGATTTATTTTTTTTTACCTTTATTTCTTTTTATAACTCAAAGTCATCAGGCACAGCACAAAATCCAGTTGTGTGCTGTCAGTGTAGGTTAGAAATTAGCCATAGCAATAGGATAGCATCGTTTTGTTTAAAAAAAATAAATAAATAAAAATAAATTAAAAAAAAAAAATTTTAAGTTTACACTTTAATTTGAAAAATGTTTAACCCGAGGGCTAGGGGTAGAGGACGAGGGCGTGGATGTGGGTGTCCAACTACTGCAGGGGTCAGAGGCCGTGGTCCTGGGCGGGGTGAGACACCACCTGCTGATGACGGAGCAGGGGAACGCACCCTTAGGTCTGTTTCTCAGCGCATATCGGAGGAGGTGGAGGAGGATGAGGAGGAAGAGGAGGAGAATGTTGGCGAGACAGAAGAGGGGACCATTGTTCAGTCCTTCACTGTTCAGCGTGTATGGGCAGAAGAAGAGGAGTTGGAGGAGTTGGAGGAGGAGGAAATGGGCAGTCAGGCCAGTGAGGGGAGTGAATTCTTGCGCGTTGGGACTCTGGCACATATGGCAGATTTCATGCTAGGCTGCCTATCCCGTGACCCTCGCGTTCAAAGAATTTATTCCAGCACCGATTACTGGGTATTCACTCTCCTGGACCCACGGTACAAGCAAAATCTTTCCACTCTCATCCCTGGAGCACAAGCTGAAACAGTATTTCCCTTCTGACAGCGCTAGCGGCAGAGGGCGTACTTCTGCGGGACAAGTAGCGAGGGAGAGTAGGCGAGCAGGCAGCTTTTACAGCACTGGCAGGGGTACGCTTTACAAGGCCTTTGCCAGTTTTATGTCACCCCAGCAAGACACTGTCACCTGTCCCCAGTCTCGGCAGAGTAGGGCTGATCTTTACAGAAAGATGGTGAGGGAGTACGTAGCTGACCATACCATCGTCCTAAATGATCACACAGCTCCCTACAACTACTGGGTTTCAAAGCTGGACATGTGGTACGAACTGGCGCTGTACGCCTTGGAGGTTCTTGCCTGCCCTGCCGCTAGCGTGTTGTCCGAGCGGGTTTTCAGTGCAGCTGGTGGCATCATCACCGATAAGTGTACACGCCTGTCGACTGACGGCGCTGACAGGCTGACGCTTATCAAGATGAATAAAGCCTGGATTTCACCGGATTTTCATTCTCCACCAGGTGAAAGAAGCTCAACCTGAATAATGTATGCACTCCTCCTCCTCATTGTCCTCCTTCCCCTCCTCTTTGTACACTAAAGCAGAGGAAACTGGCTATTTTTTGCCAGGGCCAACTGGCTCTAGCTATAGTGCTCTATGTATTTAATTTTTCTGGAGGGCCACCTATACGGTCCTCTGTTTTAAGCAATTTTTGGGAGTGCCACATACAGGCACTCAATTTATTTAATTTTTCTGGAGGACCACCTACCTGCTCCTCTGGTTTGAAAACTTTTTTGGACTGCCACATACAGGCACTATCCAAATTAAATTGTCTCCATAGCAGCCTCCACATGTCGTCTTTTTAGCTGGCTCCACACGTTGTCTCCATTGCTACCTCCACACGTCATCGCCATAGCTGCCTCTAAAAGTCGTCCATATAGCTGCCTCCATACATGGTCTCCTTATCAAACGAACTGTGTCAGGCAGAATTTTGGGTTGTTTTCATGGCTTCCACATCAAACTTGTTAACATTGTCGCCATCCTGCTGTGTTATCCACAAAATATACTGGCAAACTTTTATTATTTACCGATATTATTTCAGCGCTTCTTGCGCTTCTGTTTACATTCCCCTCACCCGCCATATCCCAAACCTATAAGAACGCTACTATACTTGATCTTATACAAAAGGTTCTTAGAAGTGCTGTTTGGGGAGTAGCCTAGAGACAGGGGCTTGGATTGGCGAAAGCTCGCCTGGCAGCGGAGCGCCAGCTCCATCTCAAGATCCAACTAACATAGTTTTAACTGCAGCACCTTTAATCTACTACCAGTTCACTGCCTCCATACATGGTCCCCTTATCAAACAAGCTGTGTCAGGCAGAATTTTGGGTTGTTTTCATGGCTTCCACATCAAACTTGTTAACTTTGTTGCCACCCTGCTGTGTAATCCACAAAATATACTGGCAAACTTTTATTATTTACCGATATTATTTTGGCGCTTCTTGCGCATCTGTTTACAATCCCCTCACCCGCCATATCCCAAACTTATAAGAACGCTACTACACTTGATCTTATACAAAAGGTTCTTAGAAGTGCTGTTTGGGGAGTAGCCGAGAGACAGGGGCTTGGATAGGCGAAAGCTCGTCTGGCAGCAGAGCGCCAGCTCCATCCCAAGATCCAACTAACATAGTTTTAACTGCAGCACCTTTAATCTACTACTAGTTCACTGCCTCCATACATCGTCCCCTTATCAAACGAGCTGTGTCAGGCAGAATTTTCAGGTGTTTCACCAGATACATAGTGGAACTCGGCCCATCTGTCCCCGCCATGCTGGAGACCTGAAGTTGCAATCATAGCATCGCAATATGGATGCCCCATACTGTCGCTCTTAATCATGGAACCATTTCCGTAAAAACAATTAAAAATAGAACCACTATGCTATTCCATTATTCCTAGGTGAAATATTCAAACGACCCGCCTGCTTTGAAAATTAGAATTTTTTCAAAGTAAACGCTTCTGGCCCGCAGGCCCATTTTGGGTGGGGAGGAGCCGAGAGACAGGGGCTTGGACAGGCGAAATCTCGCCTGGCAGTGGTCCCCCAGCTCCATCCCAAGATCAGGCAGCCTCAGAGGCATCCATGCATGCTGCCCCTGCTGTTTCCTGTCCATTTTGCCTCCACGATCCTCCACAGCGTCCACCAATGTCTCATTTCAACTCTCTATACCCCAGACGCTGGAGCACGAGAGGATATGCAGCACATCATCCCCTTATCAAACGAGCTGTGTCAGGCAGAATTTTCAGGTGTTTCACCAGATACATAGTGGAACTCGGCCCATCTGTCGCCGCCATGCTGGAGACCTGAAGTTGCAATCATAGCAGCGCAATATGAATGCCCCATACTGTCGCTCTTAATCATGGAAGTCGTCACCATGGCTGCCTCCACATGTCGTCCCCTTATCAAAATAGCTGTGTCAGGCTCATTTTTCGAGTGTTTCACCAGATACGTTATGGAACTTGGTCACTATGTCGCCACCATGCTGTGTTATCGACTAAATATACCGTCAACCTTTTGTTCACATAGGAAATCATTTCAGCGCTTCTTGCTCACCTACTTTGGTGAAGCCTGAGTCCATTTAGGGTATGTCGCCATGACACTCTCTAGCCTGCCGCTGCTGCCGTTGCCTCTGCATGCCGTCCCCTATAGTGTCAGGGTCAATTATTGCATGTTTTAGATGCTATCTAGCCTCATTCGGTCACTCTGTCATGGCCATGCTGTTGCCCATAATTTTGGCATAATGGTGCGGTTAAGCAGCCTCAGAGGCATCCATGCATGCTGCCCCTGCTGTTTCCTTGCCATTTCCGTGGTGTTTCCATCCTTTTCTGAGGTTCCCAGGTGTTTGGCCAAGCTTCCCTGTGCAGAGCCTTGGTCCCCTTGAAAAATGCTTGAGTCTCCCATTGACTTCAATGGGGCTCGTTATTCGAGACGAGCACTCGAGCATCGGGAAAAGTTTGTCTCGAATAACGAGTACCCGAGCATTTTAGTGCTCGCTCATCTCTAATTAGCACCTTTCCTTTAATTTGATTAAAAGTCTGTAATACAGGTTAATTCCCTTTCTGTTGGATGTCAGAAACCAGTGAAAGAAAATGAAGTGCATCATTATCCTACTGGGGCCTGACAGCAAAAAAAAGTTGGAACACTCTGTTGGCGCCGTGCAGAGGGTGCCAGATTCTAACTATGGCACACCCTGCATAATTCACAGGCACCTAGTGCAGTGTACACTGTTTTATCCCAGTGCCACAGCCATGCATGCCCAAGCCATCACACTACCTCAGCTCATGTGGTATGCTTTGGATCATTCTTTCCATCATTCTGATAGAGTTAGATTTTGGTTTCTTGGTTTAAAGAATGTTCTTCCATAACAGTGTTGGCTTTTCTTGATGTTTCTTTAGCAAAGTCCAATCTAGTCTTGTTATTCTTGAGGCTTATGAGTGACTTGCACCATGCAGTAAACCCTCTGTATTTACTTTCATGCAGTCTCTGTAGTAGATTCAGATATTGATACACTCTACATCCTGGAGAGTTGTGTTCACTTGGTTGGCTGTGAAGGGTTCTACTCTTCACTATGGAAATTAGTCTGCAATCATCCTCCACTGTTGTCTTCTGTGTGTCCAAGTCTTCTTCCAATAATGTGTTCACCAGTTCTTTCTTTCTCAGGATGTGATTAATTGTAGATTTTGCTAATTATCTCAAATGTTTTTTTCTTTTTTTGCAGCTTAAAGGACTACCACCAGGATGAAGGATTGTAAACCAAGCACACTGACATACTTGTGTACCCCTTCTGGCAGGATCTGATCTTCTTTTAACTTTTTATGCCCTTGTTTTTAAGAAGAAAAGGCTTTATGCAAATTAGCCCAAGGGGCTCCAGGCTCCATTAAAACCTATAGAGCCTGGAGCCCCTCAGGCTTATATGCATATTTTTAAAATCCTTTTTTTGTAAAAACCAGGCTATAAGAGGCTAAAAGAAGAACAGAACCTACCAGAAGGGACACACACTAGCATGTTGATGTGCTTGATATACAATCCTTCATCCTGGTGGTATATGTCCTTTAAGGATGACTTGTTTCACCTGCTCCTGCTGACTGCATGTTTTATTCACAGCAAAATCTTCCAAATACAAGCACCACACCTCAAATCATGTGTGGGGACTACTATATGCTGCTGGGGCATGTGTGGGGGCTACTTTATACTGATGGGCATGTGTGGGGGCTACCGTTATATTACTGGGGCATGTGTGGGGTCTACAATATATTTCTGTGTATGTGTAATTTACTATATACTGCTGGGTTTGTGTGGGGTCTGCTGTATACAGCTGGGTCTGTGTGGGGGGCTACTATATACTTCTGTGGCTACAATACACTGCTTGAGGCTAGTACATACTGCTGGGGCATTTGTGGGGGCTACTATATACTGCTGGGCATGAATGGGGTTTACTATGCACTGATGAGTATGTGTGGGGTCTGCTATATACTGCTGGGGCATTTGTGGGGTCTACTATATACTGCTGGGTATGTGTGGGGTTGATTATACACTGGTGGGTATTTGTGAGGTCTACTATATACTGCTGGGTATGTGTGGGCAGGGACGGTGTTAGGGGGTGGCAAACTGGCATTTGCCTAGGGCTCCCTTTCCTAAAGGAGCCCCCTGCATGTGGACTTTTTTGGGCAGAGGATGTATTGCTCTTTTAATACCCCTTGGTTAAATGCCTGGTTGAATGCTCCTGTTAGCAGGAGACACAGGTAATGGTCATGACACAATTGCTATGTGAAAAGGGCAGAGTTCACAGCATACACAGCAATCTTCTGCTTCAGCCAAGAATCTGCCGACTGCTACCGTGTTTCCCTGAAAGTAGGACAGTGTCTTACATTCTTTTTACCCTCAAAAGTGCCACTATGTCTTACTTTCGGGGTAAGTCTTATATTGGAAAAAAAAAATTAGATTTTTGTTTTAACTATAAAAACCACAGTATCCCACACATCTCCCATAGGGTTACAGCCCCATACAGTATCCCACACATCTCCCTTAGGGTTACAGCCCCATACAGTATCCCACACATCTCCCATAGGGTTGCAGCCCCATACAGTATCCCACACATCTCCCATAGGGTTACAGCCCCATACAGTATCCCACACATCTCCCATAGGGTTACAGCCCCATACAGTATCCCACACATCTCCCATCAATAGGGTTACAGCACCTGGTACCGTAATGGCGATCGGATAAATTCCTCTGCGGTGCTGGGTAGAGGTGTGGCTTCTTCTTCCTCGTGCAGGAGCCACTGGTCCAATCAGAGGCCGCACATGAGGGCACGGAGGCTGCCTGTTTCTGTATGCCGGCATCAAGCTCCCGCCCACCCTTAGGCCGGCTCCAATCCGCCCCCCCATACAGTACCTCCGCTTTCCACCCCTCCGCTCCCAGAACCTGCATCGTGCCCCTGCCGGCCGACATCAGACTGCTGCCAGCATCCAAAATCAACCAAAAATCTTATATGTAGATTATATGTAAATTAAAACACTTACATATACTAGTGACTTGTCCCACTCATAGTTATCCAAGTAATCAAATAGAACTAAGAGTGGGAAAAGTATGAAAAAAATGACAAATTGGAACCCCAAAAGTAAGTGGCTATATTTACACAACAAAAAACAGTAATGGTTTTTGGAATGTACAGAAGTAAAAATTGCATCTGAATAACACTGCATCCTTTAGAAGTTAATGCAAGTGCCGTGACTTTAAAAACCACACTACTTGGTGAACATCGATTATTTGCTGCACAAGAAGATTACCTCACCAGTTCTAAAGCTGCCCTAGATCTTTTACTTAAACTTCCATCTGTCTGCAGAAACCTATTTTCATGTTGTTCTCATTGAAATGCTTCCAAATAAACCGCTATTTTTGATGAATATCTTCATTGCAAAAACAATAATTACATGCTCTTCATGGTTTTCAGTGATAATGCTGTTTTAGGAATGACAGACTAAAGAATTGTCCGGTTATTGGAAATGTTATATAAAAATATATATAATACAGTAACTAGCATTACACTAGTGGATCTTAAAGGGGGTATTACTAACTGGCCATTTACATTTAAAGAACATCTACCATCAGAATATGGTGCCTCGGGCACCTTCCTCTGCTGCACCACTTACTGCTGTCTTCCGCACGCAGTCTCCAATGCCGGATTCTCCACAGCGACTGCCTCCTCCGATTCTGGACCTCTGATGTGAGTACCATGGCCCCTAGGGCCTATATCACAGTGATACTATATCTCCCTTAGCCCCGGCTGGGGTACAGTCCGGCCTCCCTGCAGAGGGCCAACATCTACCCATAGGAGGCCCGGCTACAAAAGGGACTCTCTTAAAGGGGCCTGACCCCTTATCTAATGATGCTGACCAGCCTGCTGAGTATCCAGGACAAACTGCCAAGAGGCCCAGGCTGTCCGGTGAGAACGCCCTGACAGCTACAGAGGTTGCCACCGCCAGCGTGGCAGCGCCCCCAAGAGCTACAGGTCAGTCCAGTAACAACAATCCTTCAGCTGTCAGCAATGAAGAAGTTACAGCTCCTGCGGTCATCATCATGCACTCCACAGTGCCCCAGCTACTGAAGGTCAGTCAGAGAAGTGCCTGCCTCCTTTCTTTGCTGAGATTCCTGCCGCCGCGGATGACCTCCCTGCAGTTCCAGCTCCAGCTTCTGGGTGTCCCATGTCAGCAGTTCCAGCTTCTACCACCAGATGTCTTCAGGTGACGGATCTCAACACTGCTTTCTTCACCCAGGCTGATGCTGCAGTTTCTGCTCCCATGTCTGCAGCCAATACTTTAGATCAGTGATGGCGAACCTATGGCACCGGTGCCAGAGGTGGCACTCGGAGCCATTTCTGTGGGCACTCAGACCATCGCCCCAGGACAGAGTTCACCAAATAAGACCAAATCTTCCTGCAGTCCGAGGCAATTTAAGCAATACTTCTTTGGAACTGCAGGAAAAGTGAGAAGGTGTTGACAGAACTGCATTATATTTGAAGCTCAAATATTCTAAATAAATGGATGGTCATATAATATTGTATTAAAGTTATGTAAGTATGAATTTGAGTTCTTGCAGTGAGTAGCCTAAATTGAACCTCTTGCATAAAATATGTTGCTATCACTTTTTTAATCAAAGAAGTCTAATTAATGGTTATTGTGGCTCAAGGGTCTCCTGGTTTAATGAGAGTCTAGATTATACGATCCTGCCTTGGAAATAAGTGTCGCTCAATGTACTGAGTTCTAGTTTAATTAATCTCCTTTAGTTACAGATCTGACAGAAATAAAACTTTGAATTGCACATAATGAAGTAAGGACTGAAGACAGAATTAGAAATGTTTTGTCCTCCTAACATGTAGTGTCTTTTAACAATGTCTTCAGTGACATTACTGAGGGCAAACGTTCACCGCTCTATTCTGTATCCAAATGCAAGAGGAAACCTCTGGTCTATTATCTTGGAAACAGGGTGTATCCTACTGTGACTAAATATATCTCCTGGAAAGCAATTTGGTATGTAGCATTACATGGGAAGGAAAGGAAGATAACAGTGACTTGCATTGGAAATGCCCTTTTCCAGTTTATATTAGTGGGAACACAACTGGGATACAAATAAGCATCGTGTTTATTTATACAAATTTCAGATCAAAACAATTCCGATTAAACTTCTGTGGGCAAACAATTGGTTTATCTGTAAGTTCCATCCTGGTCTCCATTTGGTTTCCAGCATAGTTGTACTACCATAGCCTCAAACGACACAAGGGAGGATGGGAGTGGTGAAGGCTGCTTTAGACAACAACATTTAATTCCCAAATCCCAGAGACAATTACTATTTAGATAAACTTTTTTTCTGTGTATTTTGGCTGATATTTGGGTCCTATTATATTATGTCTAAATTAATGTTGTAAAAAATGTACATTTGTAAGGTTAAAAAATAAGATAAAATTTCATTTTATATCTAGATGAAAGTATAGGCTCAGCATGAAAGATACGGTTGATTTCAGATGGGTGTACTGCAGCTATTTGTAAAAATTGTGTATTCATACCCCTTGAAGTTCTACTAAACTGAATATAGATCACTATTGGATTTTGTGGTAATCTCAGTTGGGGGGGGGGGGTTTGATAAAATATTCAACTTTTTTTAAATAAATGAATAGTTCACGTGAAGAAGGCTTCTGGAGAGACAGAGGAAGAAACATATTTTGCTACTTTCCACTGACTTACTTTCTCACTCTCACAGTGATGGATATATGTTACTAATAGTACAGTGTATGTGTTTCTTTCATCTTCCTTCAGTAGATTTCTACTCCCCCTTCCCTCTTAATCGACTTTTATGTTAGAATTAAATCTGTAATTAGGGTTAACAGTCCATATAGGTTCTGCTAGCGATATCAAAATCAGTGAAGAGAAGTAGGACAACAACTTTAAAAATGGAAAAGAAACATTTACAATCTTACAAGGTCTCTTATCTGTACTTGTAATACTTATTTTGTTTTTGTTTAACAAATGGTAATTAATTGATATATAGACGTTCAGCGGTGATATCACATTGACAGAGTGCACCCACTGCAGCCTAATAAAGGTCACCGCATGCTGTAGCCGGTGCACACTGTCGAAATGAGGCTATTGGCTATTGTTCTTTATTTCTCGGCGTTCGTTATATGGGTCAGATCATACAAATATAGTGATCCCTGACATCCCCTTTGACACAGCATACTGTATAAAATAAAGACTTGTATTCATGCTTTGAATGTGCTTTTGTTACAGTAAGGCTCCTTGTAGGGATGAGCGCTCCCTGCCCTCTCCAAAGAAAGGTGAGGGGCTGCGCTGTAAAATAGTCCTATATTTTTTGGCGCAGGCACCCAGCAGTAAGACAGTGAGGCAGTGTGTGCTCATCACACCGTAATTGTGTGCCATAAACGTCCATGGGGGCCATGATGCGACCATAGCAACAGCCCCCATCTGTTTGTCTGCAAGGGGCCTAACACCGATGGTTGTACTGAGCAGGAAGATGCAATGTGCCATTCACTAATTTCATCCACATGTAACTCCTTAGATCAGTAACTTTGGCTGCCAGGGCCATGAAAAAGATGAACTTACACCATAACATCTAATTGTTTGACAATTATTTTCTGGGCTTTGATAAGTTTTCTTTCTCACCCCAAACAACTCTTTAAATGTGAGGG
Source organism: Engystomops pustulosus (assembly GCF_040894005.1). Lineage (NCBI taxonomy): Eukaryota > Metazoa > Chordata > Amphibia > Anura > Leptodactylidae > Engystomops > Engystomops pustulosus. Next base: position 86,672,637 of record NC_092414.1, on the reverse strand, counting down.
GACTTTGTATGTGCCTATAAATTTGCATTTCAAGATGCGTTCGAGATTTATCAGAAGTTTCTTAGAGCAAAACGGTTTTGTTGCCCTCGGTGACTGATCAGTGCTGAACTTCCATTTTATAAACAGCTGGAGAAATTGAAAGCTGAGCTCTGATTGGTTCTCATGGGAAACTACAACAGTTCAGCTCTCTCTTAAATCTCCCCCATAGATTCTTTTTCCTTTTTATAATAGTAGTAACTTTCAAAGCCTTTATTCCAGGTCATCTGTTTTTCTAATCAAATGTGAATGTAAAACAAATCAGGAAGGCTGAATTTTAATAGAAATATTGTATAATTACGAGATTTAGATAATTAACAAAGCATATGATTGGATGTTTGTTAATGAACTCTTATATTTTTTAAGTCTGGTTGCTGAATCTATTTGGACCATGGTAAACAGATTCTTACCTACATTTGCTAATATGAGGTACGTTTAAATTGTACATGTGAGATCCCACATGACAGAGACAAATCTGTACCTTTTAATAACACAAATGCTCCTTTAATTCCTTTTGCCATCTATTACTCAGTTCTTATCTGATTGGACTTTAAATTTGAACTATGTGTTTACAATGGGGAGGTTTATCAAAATTGGCATTTAACATATGCCAGTCTAAATCTCATATGAGCTAAAGTCAAGTTCAGCTGATTTACAAAACATAAATTACAGTAAGAGTATTTTAGTTTATATCAGTAGTAGTTTGTGCTTAGCCATGATCGTAGAACACATGAACCTGGGTTGCCACTGCAGAAATAAACATAGTCACTTTTCCCCGTTCCCCTCAGCCATCCTCTTGTCTACTTCAGCTTTACATAGCTTTGAAGCAGGTGGGCACAATGATATCATCCCATCAATACTGCCGACCTCAGATCCAGACACATCCTTGGCATAGAAAAGGGACCAGGGAAAGGTGATTTTATTATTTTTCACAGCAAAAATGGCAATAAGGAGGGGTCATGTTACAGAAAATAGACATAAATTTGGGGGACTTCAAAAAGGCGTCATTATAAGAAATAAGCTTTTGAAAAGGTGACATTATAAGGAAGGGGCTACAGAAAAGGAGGAATTGTAAGGAGGGTATGTCAGTGGAAGTGACAGGGGGTAAGGCCGACCCTGGGGTGAGGAGGGCTTTATATAAAATAAACATGAGGGGGCTGTATATAGAATAACCATGAGTGGGTATGTATATTAAATAACTATGAAGGGGCTGTTTGGTATGATAAACTAGGGAACATTTTAGGGAACAGAAGACTTTTTTAGTTTCTAAATTTTTAATGCCGCCATGTGAGTTCACTGCAAAGGGCCCACTGAAGCTCTGTCGCCCAGGGGCCTACAAACACCTGGAACCGACCCTGACGGGGGGGCATTATATAGTTTGCAGTAAGGGTTGAGTATTATATTTTACAACGTAAAAGTGGGACTTGCAGACTGGAAATGTCTGGCTCTGCCCTCTTTCTCACTGATCCCTGTAAAACATTTTTTTCCTGCAGATGCTCCCCAATAGGTAGGGGACCACTGATGTAGAGCATATTGAGAATACAGAGTGTTGCATGTGACTATAACTGTTCAGTATCTTCAAAAACAGGAAGAAAAATGTCAAATACTGATAAATACAGGATCTATCTCGCTTGTTGTAAGCTAAAGTAATTAAGATCATAGGGAACTGTGGGGATATCACATTCCTGCCACTAGGGCTTCCTCCAGGGAATACAGCTGTTTATGAATGTTAATAGAGGTATCTCACAAAATGAACATTTTAGATATTTGGAGTATGCTAGCAAATGGCTGAATACAATCCCTGACTTTGTAAGAAAGAGCTCTGAGACTGTTACAACATTTAAATGCAATACTTTGCATTCCATTAATATATTACTGTAAAGAATTGTAATAGAAACTGCCCTGTATGTTAACTTAACCATGAGCCATGTCTGACTAGGGATGAATATTTAATGATACATGTGTTTCACTCATTAATTAGATTATTTTTTTTTTTCAAATTATTCTCAGTGACGGGTTTTGAGGAAACTGTCATCTCATTAATTCTATTTTTAATCCTTGCATAAACCATGAAATAATGGGAAATCTAGGTCAGAAAGGATTTAATTCTCATGATATGTGGTATAAGCTTCCAGATGTTGATCTAAACAAGTCAGTTAGCAGGGTAACAGATCAATCAGATCAAAAGCAATTTAGTTACCTGCGATGACTTATTTTGAGGGAAATATAGATTAGAATGCAGGTAACCTATCTGAACATCATTTTGTTGTCACTATGCAGCTCAGTTTAGGTAAATTCCCTTAATCATTCTGTGCACCATGCAGTCTTTAGGAATTACATTCCTTTATAAATGGCGGGAAAGAGAAACTTACAGATAGACTATCATTCTTTATACCATTACAGTAAATGCCAGATCATTGCAATTTTGGACAAGGAATTTCTATAATATCTGTAATCCCATGTGCACTCCGCACACTGGAGTCCTTGCATTATACAGCAATTTCATGCAAGGACTCCCTCTCTGCATGCTGAATTGCTTCACTGGCACTGCAGTTTGGCCAGCAGAAATTGGGGCACATTTACTTACTTCGGGTTTCTTTTGTAAACAGAAAAATACATTTCCCCCAAAGATTTTATTCTACAGCTGCCTGGTTTTCATTTAGAATATGCCAGAAATGTATTGATTTTTACAGTGGATTAGGTAAAGTTATAAACATCTGTACTCTGAAACCTGTCAATTTGTTTATAATTTTGAGCTTATGATCATAATTATCCATGGGTAAGCAAGTAATTAAGGGAATCATCAGGCATCCTGGAGATCTTTAATACTCTTATTCATTATATTGTTGCAGTGTAGGGTTCATATAAGTTAATATACAGTGCAGTGACAGGTTATAGATAGTGATGAGCAGGTTGGTCAAATACTTCGAGTTCATCCAAACATTGTGAAAAAAATGTGGGTCTTGACCTGGACTTGACACCCAACAATTGGGACCTGAATTTGAACACCCCAAAATATCTGTAATATTAGGGTGGTAAGGGGTAGAGGGTTGAAATGTCATTTAGGTTATAGGTGCTCTGGGTGTTCAGAATGGGAAAACCACACACCCTTACTCTCACTGTGGCTAAAATCTAACTACTGCAGTATTTGACAGATTTCAATTTTTGAATCGAAATTTGACAGTTAAACTTTGAAAATAGTTATGGCAAGAAAACATAAAGAAGTATATGGCACTCACCAATCTTCCAAAAATCTTCTTTTCATAAAAAATAAATACACCTAATCAGGAGATGAAATACGTGATAGGGAAGGGAGGAAGTGCAGGGTGCCTTTCCCAAGGCAACTGCTGTTTCACGTTGAACTGTGCTTCTTTTGGCCATGTCCATGTTGGCTATGGAAAGGTGGATCGTTTTATCGGTGAAGACCCTGCCGGCAGTGCTGAACACATTCTCTGACAGCACACTTGCCACAGTGCTGCATAGCTCCTCCAAAACCCTGGACACATGCCAATTTTCTTACCCAGAAATTGGACGTGCAGAACCGATCCGCCCACCTCCGATCTGCGCCACAATCCGTTCCCGTGCGCCAAAACCTGGGGCAATTTGACGCATGCGATCGGATTGTGGCGCATTGGCGCCGCGACAGAAATGGGGGGAGTGGCCGCCGGACAACCCGACGGATCGCGGCCGCAGGACCCTTAGTAAATGAGCCCCATTGAGTAAGTTGTAAGTGAAAAGTTTTAATGAACAGATACAGGCAATACAATACAATCCATGTGCTTCCAAACATGATTCAAAAAAGGACATTTCATAAAAGAGAATATTTTGTGTTGACGGTAGATCCCTAGTCTTTGTAGTTAGCAAGTAATATGTTTGTAATTTGAAAATTGTGAGTTTATATCAAGTCTAACCTTTTGCCTCACATTAATGATAGGCATATTATCTGCAAACCGAACTGTACACTGTTCTCATTACAGAACAACATAATAGACTTGGATTTCTTTGAGCTCAGAAGCGTGAAAATTACATCTACTTTTTTCTTCATCAAAGAGCTTAACACTTCAATTACAGGAAATCTGTGAAAATGATGTTATAGAACCACAGGGAACAATCACACAGGCATTCAAGCACTTTCTGTATGTAAACATTGTGACTGTACCTTTAATGGATGCATTTTTCAGGTACTTACCGTATGCTGTGAAGCAGCACAGCTCCAAACATTAGTCCACAAGGTCATAGTAATTTATATTTACAATATACAAATCTTTTTCCAATAAGAATCAAAACACTGAAATGAGATCTAATATGGAGAGGGACAATCCATCAGAAGGCTAAGGATATGGATAGGCTACAAGGATTTCTGATTCTATAGCTTTGGGCAATTCTAAGAGGTTTTATGACCACACAGAAATATTTAATGAAAACAATTACGTTATATCTTAAACAGAATATATATAAAAGAATACTTAAAATCGTGTCTTACTTTTCAACAAACTACATAAATCTTTAGTATAAGTGAATACAAGAAACTTTGTATTATATCTTATTGCATAAATATGTTTATGTTGTCACCTACTTTACTTTCATCATGTTCTCTTCTTTCCTGATAATTTGAAATTCCTCTGAAATTTCTGCTGAATTCTATATTGCTAGCAAAGTAGCTGTATGCTTTAACATCTTATAGGGGGTTTTAGATAATTATACGTTGTCCAACTACTAGGGGAATTTTTAATATTGATTGATCTTTGTAGCAGGTACTCAAGTGAAAGGCCTGTTAGGTTCCAATGAATGAGTCTGCCTCCTCATTCTGCTAACTGGTAGAAGTACCAGAGGGGTATCCATTGGTGGCTTTTTTTGGATGGCTGATTCCTTCCCACCATGAACATATTTTACTGACACAAACATGCATGCATGTTATTGACTGTAGGCAGATATGTATTGAAAAGCTACAACAAGTTGTGATACGTGTTGTAGCAAATTATATTTAACCAACAATTTACAAAAGTTGATATAAAAAAATCAATTAAAACTTTATATCATATATGAATGTAAGTGTCCCAGGTTTCCTTAGATGAACACTGTCAGAAGCCTCTGAAAGGGATTAGGTTACAGGCTTCTGTGCCTGTGTATCTCTCCAAGGGTTGCTCTGTTGGAGCCTTGATTCAGCTGCCTTTCAGAGTCAACAGGGACCGGGGCTGACTCGGGGTTGGTTAGATAATGGCCTGCACCCATTTTTCTACCATGACAAGCACACTTGGGCACATTTACTAAGAACAGTGCATGCTGTACAATGTGCAGTTTGCCTGTGTAGTGTGCAGAGGGCGCCAGATTCAGGATTTCTGGTGCACATTCTGCGTGAATCTGGGGCCCCCTTGCACTGCCCCAACAGAGTGCACCATGTTTTTTGGTGCACATTCACCTTTAACATGGGGCGCACAACACATTTCTGTCGGACTTTGCATGTTAAATCTGGCACGGTCCGACTGAGCAGCGAAACTCCATCTTCAGTGCAGAAATGTAGAACAAATGTGGCGCAGGCTCTTCTTAAATACATGTGCAGGTAGTTTGCACCTAAAAGAATGTGCAAAGTCCAACAGAAAACTGGCGCACGACCCTTAGTAAATGTGCCCCATTATATTTTTCATGTTTAACTGTAGATTTTAATTCCGGACATCAGTCAAGGAACAAAAAAATGAAATGCATCCAAAGAATAAATCAATTGTCATTTGCTGTATATTACGGCAACAACCTGGGTTATCACATTATTATATTTTAAGAAAAGAAAGTTCAAATTACAATGGACAAATCTATAAATGAATAGTAGAGATCCAACAAGTGATCTTTTTATTTTTACACCATTATGCATAGAATGTCTCAGATCTCTCTACAGCTAATAACTGGGTTTCCCAATTATGGATTTTGCCTTCCACACCAACAAAGTAAGAATATACCTTGAGGTGGATGGACACAACTGATCATGTGTACTTGATTTAAAGGACATCTACCACCAGGTTATGGATTGTAAATCAAACACACAGACATGCAGTTTTTTGCCGCTTCTTGCAGGATCCGCTCTTTTTTTAGCTTCATATTCCCTTTTTTTTAATTAAAGGCTATAAATTGATGCAAATTAGCCTGAGGAGCTGGAGGCTCCATTAACACCTATTGAGCCATGAGCCCCTCAGGCTAATTTGCATTATTTTAAAAGGCTTTTTTGCAAAAGCCAGGGTTCAAGAAACTAAGAGAAGAGCAGTTCATGCCAGAGGTCGCACACACCAGTTTGTCAGTGTGCTTGGTTTACAATCCTTGATCCTGGTGGTAGATGTCCTTTACATCAAACAAGTCCTTAAAATATATCACTAAATAGGTTGAGAATATTTACACCTTTGATTCCACATTTGACATGACAGCTGTATTTGATGATCTCAATGTTGCCTGTGAACAGAGAAATGAACATTTTTATGAGAACAATACATCTGAATGCTAATTAGTCTTAATTCATCTCGACTTCTGTTGAAGCATTATAACATGGTGAGCACTAAATTACAGTTTGTGTATCCTACATTGTGGCATGAGCTTCATGATATGAATATACACTTTTTCATCTATTTCCATCTGTTTTATATCATTGAACTCAAATTTTCATTCTTTGTTTTGTTATTGTACCTGTCTGATCTGATTTCTTATCAGATCATTTCTTCCATTTCATCCCTTACCTGTGGGTCCCAGGGCTGCTGGGGGGTCTCACATAAGGCTGTACATAATTAAACCATGGGGTTGAGGGGGTATGTATCTAATGAATCCATAAGGTGTGAGCTGGGCTGTATATAAAATAACCATTAAGGGTGTGTTTGGTATGAGAACCGAGGGAATATTTTAGAGTACAAAAGACTGTTATAGTCTCAGAATTTTTAATGCTTCCATGTGAGTTTACTGCAAAGGAGCTGACTGAGGGTCTGTCGCCCAGGGGCCTTCTGAAACCTGAAGCCGAACCTGCTTATCTGCATCCCTTTTTACCTACAAATAAACCAATATTTAAAACAATCGGGTTCTTTGTCATCTTCTTGCCTTTTGTCAAGTATTAGTAAAGATCATAGCGAAAACACATTAAGAAAACCCTTTTTTTAAGTAGAATCAAATGGTCATTACTAGATGCTTGTTGATAATATTAAAAAAACTATAAAGATAATTATAATATCTGGTGTGTAGACAAAATAGGTTTGTATTCTTATATAAATATCAAACTATGGTGTATGTGAGAGGAGGCCACTGTCAGCACATTTATATAACATATGCTGGACAAATGAGAAAATCTTTACCACCATATGTCAACCTTTACAGCAGTCCCCCAGTGACCTACATTAATAATTACATTAAGTTCTTTTTAATTGCTACAGTGTATGAGTCATTTTATTGTGATGTCAGCAAAGTCCTGTACCAGCATATTAATCGTTTTGCAGCCTTTTTTTCTGTCTGCACAAAGTTACCACATCTGCAAAGCAAAAAATACAAATCATAACAATTAATAATTCACCACAAACATTCTGTAATGTTTCACTAATTAATTTGTTTCCAATCTATGATAGATAGACCTTTTAAAAGTGTGTGAAAATCATTTGAGTGTAATATGACTAGCTACTGACTGAAGAACTAACCTTAGTCTCTGCCATAGTGTTTGTCTCCTACATGTGTGTCCTCACGACACGACTGTGGGATTCACTTGCACCATGTTTAGGTACAATAGACCTCTATAGGGGCAATGTGCATGAGGCCCTATCAGGGTTGGACTGGAGTACCAGGGGCCCACCAGAGGAAATAATTTTCGGGGCCCATCCTATATTTTTAGTAGAAAGAACACCAGACTACTAATGGAAGTGTTGCAAATAAGTTGAACAGTATTAAACATTTTGGGGCAGATGTACCAGAAGAATTTGAGTCCATAAGATATATCAGTGTGTGTTTCACAATGTATGGCAAACTTTATGTCAGGGCACAACAGCGAGTCACCTCCCGATCTCGCAAATCTACAGTCAATACAAGCAATTAGTACCACTGACTCAATACTTTACATTTTCTCTGCTCTCCAAGATCTTTTTTTTTCCATAAAACATTTTCATCTACAAAAATATGACAAAAAACTTTAGGGTACTCATCTTAGTGCATAAGTGTTAAACGCCACACCGGACACAATAGCAGGCTGTTTCACCGAGGGACGTTTCGGAGGTCACGTCTCCTTCCTCAGACATGTCTGAAGAACTTTAGGGTACTCATCTTAATGCATAAATCCATAAATGTTAAAGCAAGTCTGAGAAAGGAGACGTGGCTTCCGAAACATCACACGGTATGCAGAGCCCTCGGTGAAACAGAGTGTGTAACAGATTTAAAATTGCTTGCCACACCAATAAAGTATAGCCAAGATAGGATAGGAAAAAAAGGAAAACATAAATACAATACTGATAAAGGAAAACATTTAACAGCCATTGAAAGTTTAATCTGGACAAGACACTATAGAAGGCCACAAGGTTAAGATTTAAATGAGAGCAGTTTACCAATATGACGAAGTTGTTAATCCTTGTGGTGTCTGACCCATTTACTTACAGCCCTGCCTAATCTGAATAAGATTTATAATGGGAGTACTGTGATTCAACAGATATTTCAGTTTAAGGGCACATTCACACGACCACATGGGGGCTGTGTTATAGCCGCACAATTTGCGGCCAGATCACAGTTCCCATATAGGTCTATGGCACCCGATCAGGGTGCTGTGAGCACAAGGTGTCTCACTGCACCATGACTGAGCTCAGCTTTCTATGCTCACCCCTCCTTTCTCTTGTACCGTGCCGCATGATCACCTGGATTGCGGCCAGGGAGAGCACACATTTGTGTACATGGGGCCTAAGATTTTAAAAAGTTAAACTTTAAAGCATTTTTCATAAATCTGACTCTTTTTCCTTATGGTAGAAGTCATTTTTATTACCTAAATGGAAAATTCTTGGATGACAGCTGAATCAGGTTACAATTATAGCTATAACAATTATTAGGACTTTGTAAAATGCCGAGGTAATAAATGGGTTTGTGTTTGACATTTATTCAAGCTACTCTTGAGAAAAATTGTAGACTTAGTTTAATGTCTCCTGTCATTTCACATTAAATAAAGTAAAATTGTAAAGTAAAATTCTATCCTTTGGAGCAGTATTGTTCATTTTAGAACTTGACTTCTAGCAGAAATGTTGGAACGTATTTTCATAATCAAATGGTAGATTTCCTTTAAAATAATTTACAATTTTGATTCACCTGACCACAGAACATAGAAGGCAGGAGTGATTCTGGATTGTTTTGACACGACTTCTTCAATTGATAAAGCATTAACTTGTGGAAGTGAGCCTAAGTACAGAAGCAAAGTGCCGCCTCTGGGCTCATAGATCACAGATCCAATACACAGGTCCAATATTGAACACTTAGGCTTTCCCTTGTGTACATGATTTCTTGATGCAGATTTTCTAAATATTATGTACTGTCAGGCTCCAGGGGTAGTGGACCCACTGGACCACCTGGGATGATGATGTAAGCCGACAAATGGGACCAGAATCTAAGTGGCACACGGTTTTCACCAGGGCCAGCCACAAAGCTGGTTGGACTTGCTGCGGCATGGTACCACCAGGTGTGACTTCGCCGTGGTGGCAGCCAAGGCAAGGTACAAAAAAAACGGGAGGCAGGTTCGTGGTCGGGACGGGCAGGATGTCAGGACAGAAGGCACGGGATTAATGTCAGAAGATCAGGGCAGGCAGCGGAGGAGCGTAAACTGGAACAGGTTCGGGGTCACTACGGGAAGTCAATAAACAGGCACAGGGCAACAATACTAGCTTTCCCAAAGGCATATAGCACAAAGATCCGGCAGCGGATCTGGGTAAGGCCACCGCCAATTAACGGCGCGCTGGCCCTAGGAGAGGTGGCGCACACACACGGCCACGGGACCAGAAGCAGGAGCTGGGATGGGAGTAGATGTCATGTACTTTAGATCAGTGATTTTCAACCAGTGTGCCGTGGCACACTAGTGTGCCGCGACACATGGTCGGGTGTGCCACGGGGGAAAGTTCCCCAAACTATGGTGCCCCCTGTGTTTTGTTTCCCGGCAATGCGCAGTGATGCGCAGTCATGGCTTCTTACAATGTAGGAGACGTGTACAATAACACATGCACAAGCTTTGATCCTCGCGCATTTGCCCACCGCCAAGGTAATGCCCACAAATAATGCTGACTATATGAGCTTTTGCCTGAGTATATGAACTGTTGGCAGAATACTCGGCATATGAGCTGGTACTTTTAGTACTCCAGCAGTATACTGCATATAACAATGAGAAATGTAAAATGAGAAATACTATAGTTATGAGGCTGGAGTACTACAAGTACCAGCTCATATGCTGAATATATGAGCTGGCACTTGTACTCTGGCCTCATGGCCATAGTACTTCTCATTGTACCCCTTTATTTTGCAGTATATGAGCCACATAATAATCAGCACCAAATACTAAAAACAGGGAGAAACTGAGAACTGTTGAGGAAGAGCTTTGTGTGTGTCTTTCCACCATTCCTGCCTGGATATCCCTTTGGTGTTTATCGAAACAGGCCCAGGTTTCACACTGAGTGAGTAAAATAAATTTAGAATCTATATTATTAACTATATGTATAATATGACTGTTTTAGTGTCATTTTGTGCTATTTTGGTTGGTGGTGTGCCCCAGGATTTTCTAAGTATAAAAAGTGTGCCGCGGCTCAAAAAAGGTTTAAAATCACTGCTTTAGATAGTGGCATATTCAAGGTCTTAGCAATTTTACATTAAGATGCATTTCTCTGAAATTGGTTTTAGATTGGTGAAACTCTGCCCATGTTTGCTTTTCTAAAATGCTATTTTTAATACTGAATCATGTGACTTGGTTGGACTTTTTATTTACCGTATATACTCGTGTATAAGCCGAGTTTTTCAGCCCAAAAAATGTGTCAATATAAATACTCACCCTCCGGCACCCGGATCCTCGGCGGAGCTTCCGCCGAGTATTAAAGGTGAGTATCGTCAGAGGGTGAGTATTAAGTTTATTTTTTTTTATTAGCTTGGCATACTTGGAGCCAGGCCCGGCTCCAGCACCCGGTATACCTGGGCAAGTGCCGGGGCCCAGATAGCTGCCGGGGCCCACACACACGCTGTGCACTTCTTCACTTCCTGTGATGAGGAGCTGTGTCCTGCACTGTTCCTCCCCCACTCGGACAGACACAGCACAGGTAGAGGCTGCAGAGCTGCCTGTGTGATGCAGCACATTATGGGTTAACCTCTCCCCCTCCCCCCTATCACCTCTTCACTCGGAGCTGCAGTACAGCTGAAATCCGGCAGCTCAAAAATCGTGACGAAGAGGAGGAGGAGGAGGAGAAGCCTGAAGACTCCTCTGTGTGATGCCAGGGCTGCTGCAGACACCACAGGGTGTGTGATGGTATGTGACATGTATGGATGTGTATATAGTGAGTGTATGGTATGTGTGATGATGTGTTTGCCTGCATGTGTATCTGTATCTGTTTGCATGTATCTGTCTTTGTGTGTGTGTGTGTGCCTCCATGCTTGGCTATCTTTATGCATGTCTCTGTAGCTGTATGCATGTATCTATCTGACTGTATATATGTCTTGCTGCATGTGTTTATGTGTGAATTATATTAATCATCTCAAATGTACATGAGAAGCAGAGAGGGTTCAGTGTAAGCAGTGATGTCTATTAGGAGGTTCCGCAGCAGCTCAGCTGTCTATTAGGAGGTTCCGCAGCAGCTCAGGTGTGAATTATGAGGTTCCGCAGCAGCTCAGGTGTGAATTATGAGGTTCTGCAGCAGCTCAGGTGTGTATTATGAGGTTCCGCAGGTTCCTACTTGGGGCAGGCTGTATACTACTTGGGGCAGGGCAGGCTGTATACCACTTGGGGCAGGGCAGGCTGTATACCACTTGGGGCAGAGCAGGCTGTATACCACTTGGGGTAGGGCAGGCTGTATACCACTTGGGGCAGGCTGTATACCACTTGGGGCAGGCTGTATACTACTTGGGGCAGGGCAGGCTGTATACTACTTGGGGCAGGGCAGGCTGTATACCACTTGGGGCAGGGCAGGCTGTATACTACACCCTCGGCTTATACTCGAGTCAGTAGTTTTTCCCAGTTTTTGGTGGTAAAATTAGGGGTCTCGGCTTATACTCGGGTCGGCTTATACTCGGGTATATACTGTACCTTTTACAGTGTCCCAACTTGGTTAGAATTGCATATTTTTTTCCTTAAACCTCAGCAGATTTTCTCAAAAGTTTTAAAAGTTGATTAAAAAAAATAATCAAACAAATAAATCAAAATTATTAGACTAAGCTATTCATTGAAAAAATGATGCCACTGTGAAATGTCTGTGAACCATTGCATTTTAATATGACCCCTTGTTTATGTTGATTACATTGGTTTATAGGAGTTTTTGCCCATTACGCTGTACAAAAAAACAGCTTTAGCCCTATTATGTTGTTGATTTTCCTCTTTTGCTTAACTATCCAAAACTTTATTTTTCTTCAACCATGCTTTCATAGACTTATGTGCTTTGGGTCATTGTCTTGTTGTGTGACCTATTTTCTATAGATAATAAGCTCGCAGACAGTTGTCTTAATGTAATTCTTTAGAATTTTCTGGTTTAATTAAGAAATCATTAGTCAATCAATAATGTCATGGCGTCCTGGCCCAGATGCAACAAAACAGGCCAATGCTTTTATACAACCGTTACAGTTTTTCACTGATGGTATGATGTTTTAATGTTGGAATGCTGTGTTTTTCTATCTCTAAACACAACTTAAAAGCTCTAATAGCTTTCTAGCCTCACCAGGTGATCTTCAATAAACTTAAGACAGGAAGCAATATTTCCTTGCAATCCTACCGTATTCCACATTTTTGCTCAGTGTACTCCTCGTGATGGACTCATGAACATTAACTTTTAGTTATGTAAAATAATTTATTTTATTCCCTAGAGGTTATCTTAGGTTTCTTTGAGACCATGCAGACCACCATGGGGCACATTTACTAAGGGCTTTGTGCCGCACTTTTGTCTGACTTTGCATATTCTTGTAGGCTAAAACGGCTTGCACAGGTATTTAAGAAGTGTCTGCACTGCAATTGTGTCCCACGCGACCCTTTTCTGGCGCAGCTGCGTTGGCCTCCGTGCCGTGACACAAGTTAGGGGGCGTGCCATCGGATTGTCTGACAAAGTTGGGCTGAGCGCCATATTTATGATGCTAATTGTGTCGCACATCCTATGTTAAAGATGCACCACAAAAAAGTTGGTGAACTCTGTCGAGCCAGTGCAGGGTAGCGACAGGGGCGGAACTACAGCCGTAGCAGCCATAGCGGCCGCTATTATAAAATATACAGTTCCAACTTACATACAAATTCAACTTAAGAACAATTTAGGTCATTTAGAAATGATCTTTTCCAGTCTGTTGAGCATCAATATTTCTGAGTTCCACAGAAATCTCCTTTGTTTATTCTATGCAGAGCCAGGGGCAGCACCAAGCAAATCTAGGCAACTTTGTGGTCCACTTGGCTGCCAGACATTTCACCACTAAAATTGAGCCCTGCTTGCCATGCTCCACATTTTACAATCACAGACATGCTGCCATTGTGGAAGCATAGTGTGGCCCTTTTCCGCCCTCCATGGGTCTCACCTCCTGAAACTGTCCACAGTCTATGGCAGCAGTTGTTTATTTATAGAGCCCCATTAATTCTTTGATGCTGTACATTCCATTAAAGGCTCACATATGTTGCATGTAAGAATAAATGAATGCAATAGACCAAAAACTACACTAAAGACATAAGTGGAAGGAGGAGCCTGCCTGTGAGAGCTCAAAATGTATATGGAAAGTTAGATGGAAGAATATGTTATTGCATGCAGTATATTGTAGGTAATTAACAAAATAAAGATCCTTTTTAACCACTTACTTTACAATTTTAATCAGTTTTATTGCTGTTTTAGCTCCTATCACTCAGTGATGGTCAGTGTAAAATTCCAGAGTGTGTGCGTACACTAAGCATACCTATTATGATCCCTCTAGTGTTGTGAGATACAGTGTGCTGACAATGTGGTTACATTATCAGGGTACAGGGTTTATATACACTTTCATTTAGATTCTGAACATTGTACTAGAATCTGACACATAGAAAGAGAGATCAGAGATGAGATCCATGACATGCATATACTATTCTCAGCTACACACACTGTGAGATCTGATGTGCCTCCCCCCTTTCCTGGTTAAAGATCTTATCTCCTCATGATATGTTGTCTCTGTGTGTGTAAGCTCATTCTGGAATGCAAGGGTGGGGGCCAAGGCAGAGATCGGCTCAGTGCAGCAACAGACAGGAGAACAATATGTCTTTCCAACACCATGGCTGATAGAGACAGGATGGAATTATATCTGTGAAATGCTGTATTCTTGTTATTAACAGTGAATTAGAGAATGTGTTATTTTGTTCCTGAGTATATTTAAGAATCTTGTTTTTGTGGTAATACCCCTTTAAGAACAGATGAATTTTCAGGTTGCATTAGATGGTTTGGAACAGTCTTTGGTAGAGAGTTAAAGGATATAGGGGATGCATGGTAGAAGACCTGGAGGTTATGTGTATAAGATATTATGTATGGGACAAAATTTGGTGACTAGGTCCGAGATATATGGAGCGGACAGGTTGTCCCTGGCTCAACACTCCATGAAGACCACATTATGAAGCAGGTAAGAAAGATTATACAGAAATGTAATATTGGATAATCTTTCTCAATTAATAAATGACCAAGCCCACTATATTTACTCAGTTGTTTAATCTGGTACGTTTCAACTACTTTTATGTTGTTTTTAGTGGTTTTTAAGCCCCACTGTATAAAATTATAGAAATTCTGTTTCTTTAGAATCAGAGATGTTAAAATTAATACCAAACCGAATTGGTCAATGCAGCCTGCTGTGAAGGTTAGACGCTGACATTTTAAAGTAGGCACATGTTGTTCCGTTACCTCTTATGTAACAGTCAAATCAATTTTCTATGGAATGCATTGCTTTGGCACAACATCCTACTTCTATATCTGTCTTTGATACTGTTCAAAACAGTGATGCTTTATTCATGCTTTAAAGAAATCTGCTGTACTTGGGGAATTGTAGGCTGAAGATATATACAGATATAATCATAATTTAAACCATCAAAATACCAATACACTTCGGTACATTGGGACACATTTACTAAGGGTCCGAATGGCGCATTTTCGTCGAGTTTCCTGACTATTTCTGATTTGTGCCGCAATTAAGTGGGTTTTTTGGCGCATGGGATCGGATTTTGGCGCAATTGCGCCAACTTGCTTGCGACACAAATCGGGGGGCGTGGCCGTCGGACAACCTGATGGATTCGGACAAACCTCGGAATTTAAAATACAAATTGTGTCACAAGACAAGCACTCACATGTACCAGGAAGAAGAAGGTGAACTCCAGCAGACCTCGGCGCAGAAGCGACAGATGCAGGATCTCGGGCGCACGCTGTTGAATAATCGCACCAGACTTCATCATCGTCGGAGAACGCACTTCGACCTAAAGTCATCTTTATGCCAACATGATTTTTTAAGCATCATCTACCTTTTTTCAGGAGGCTTATAACTATACAAGTGATTTTTCAGATTTTCGGAAAATCACAAAAATGTATGTTTTGAGAGACCAGATAAGTTTGATGTAACTTTGAGAGGTCTATTTGAGCGAAAAACCACTTTAATCCTTATAGAACTCAGACATTTCTACTCTCTGTTTTTACTCCCCTCATTCCAAAAGTGACAACTTTTATTTTTCAGTTAACAGAGATATACAGTATATGGGCTTGTTATCTGAGGGACAAATTGTAGTTTTTAGTGCCGCCATTTAATATTCCATGCAATGTATTGGAAAGCTGAAAACAAATTCTAAGTTTTTACAAAAAAAACACATTTGCAGCGTTTTCTTGGGCTCAGTTCTTACGACTTTCCATAGAACTTATTTATATCAGTTCTATGGAAAGGGGGTGATTGAACTTTTAGGTTTTATTATTTTTTTAAATGTTTAATGTACTCCTTAGGGTACTTTAACCCCTTAAGGATGCAGGGTTTTTTCGCTCATTTCTCGCTCTCCACCTTCAAAAATCCATAACTTTTTCATTTTTACGTGTAAAGACCTGTGTGAGGGCTTATTTTGTGCGCAACAAATTTTACTTTCCTGTAATGTTATTTATTTTAACATGCCATGTACTGCGAATCTGAAAAAAAATTCCAAATGTGGAAAAATGTAAAAAAACCTGCATGTGCGTCACGTTCTTGTGGGCTCAGTTTTTATGACTTTGACTATCCACTCAAAATAACACCTCAGCTTTATTCTTTGGTTCGGTACGATCACGGTGATACCAAATTTATATAGGTTTTATTGTGTTTTAATACATTTTCAAAAATTAAACGAATGTGTACAAATGTCTACTCCTAGTCTCTCCAAAAAAACGGTAACCAGAGGCACCGTAACGTAAATGATACAGGAATACAAAAAAGAAGAGAGCCAGGTGGGTGCGCTTGTAACCAAAATGGATGAAATCTTCAAATGTAACGGAATCACAATATTTATTGGTAAGCATAAAAAGCCAGTGGTAACGCGTTTCGGGGAAACCCCTTCGTCAGACCAAAAACTGATAAAATAATAATAAAATAAAAAACAGTAAACACTTCTGAATATAAACACATATGAATAAATTGATACAAATGAAATTGTAATTACAAAGAGAGCAAGTACAGAATTATATACATAGTGTATAGAGTAGCCGTGTAAAGGATAACAGGCAGTATATAGAGTATACAAAAGAGTATATATAGGTTGTAATTTAAACTGTTAAAGTAAGGAGCTAGAGGGCAGAAGGTGCAATAGGAAATAACATGAGGCTTACATAATTAGAATATTTACATAATTAGAATATTAGCTGATGATAACAGCCTTACAATTATGAACAAGAGTATAAATATAATGTAATTTAGACAGCTGTAGTGAGTAGCTAGAGGGCAGACAGCGCAATAGAAAATAGCATGAGACTAGGGCAAATACCTGGACACTTACGTGTAGGAGCTGAGTTACTGCTCAGGCGGTCAGCTGTTAATGCGAGCGCGCTGGGAATCCCTTGGTTATATACACAGGGACGCCGGCGCCCGCGTGTGTAACAGTGAAAGCCGGCGCATGCGCACTGGGACAGGAGCTGTCAGTGCGCGTCATGAAGGGAGATGAGTTGGATCGCGCTATGAGGAGGATGCACTGACAGGCGGCCGATGATGGAAGTTGCAATGTAAGTCAAGGAAGGAAGAAAAGAAGGATATAAAAGGGGAAGATGAAAATCGGGGAAGATAAAAAACCGCCGGTACAGGTAGTGAGATTAACAACGGAGCGGCTGTACCAACACAAAGTATAAGTAATAAATATGGACATGGATGATAGTGATGAAATAGATATCGCAGTACCTCATATTGGTATCAAAGGATATAACATACATGTGTATAATTATTGGGTATGCATAATTGATTATATATGAATAAATAAAATTAATAATTAGATATAAATAAATCTTTACATATAGTAAAATGGATATTATGAAAATGAGAGTTCATTTGCCATAGAAGGTCTGCTTTTCAATCCAACACCAGTGGAGAGAGGTTTGAGATCAAAAGTTTTCTCCACTGTAGCTCTAGCTTTATCGAATGTACTTGCAAATTACAATACATAGGCCGCACGATTCAACCACTGAGAGAGCGCATGAACAAGCACCGCAGTAACATCAGCAACGGTTTTCTTCTCCATAGTGTATCTAGGCACGCGGCCTTCCATCATAAACAAAACTACAGATAATTCAGCATAACACCCATCGAACATATAATTCCCTCTACCCCCCAACGTTTTAACTATTTGAAGAAACGTGAAATGTACTGGATATACAAACTACAGTGCCTCATGCCAGCTGGTCTCAACGAATCCCTCGAAAATATTTTTTAAATATTTTTAAATAAGAAAAAAATTTTTTACCATACCCCTCCCCCCATCACCTTCCCCTTTGAGACCCAGATATCCACTCATCCTTACTAGCCTCGTATGATTATGCATTTTCTCTCATTACCCACTCTCCTTTATATTTTACATGTTTCTCTTAATTTATTCTATTTATTGTTTCTCTTAATTCAATCTATTTATTGTGTCCATCACCTTATGTAGCTATGTAATCGTTTTAGTAATCCTCACTTATCATTGTGTGTATGTTCTCTCCTCCCTATGAACTCTCATTTTCATAATATCCATTTTACTATATGTATAGATTTATTTATATCTAATTATTTTTTGTATTCCTGTATCAGTAGTGATAAAAGGCATAATAAGGTAACCAACCATTATTAACCGGTTAAGGACTGAACCCTTTCCTGTTTTTTCATGTCCATTTTTCACTCCCCACCTTCAAAAATCTATTACTTTTTTATTTTTACACATTAAGAACTGTGTGATGGCTTGTTTTCTGCGTAACAAATTGCACTTCATATTGATGGTATTAAATATTTCATGCCATGTACTCGGAAGTGGGAAAAAAATTCCAAATGCAGTGAAAATGGTGAAAAAACGCATTTGCACCATTTTCTTGTGGGCTTGGATATTACGTCTTTCACTGAGCGCCCCAAATGACATGTCCACTTTATTCTTTGGGTCGGTATGATTAAGGGGATACCAAATTTGTATAGGTTTTATAATGTTTTCATACATTTACAAAAATTAAAACCTCCTGTACAAAAATTATTTTTTTGATTTTGCCAACTTCTGGCGCTAATAACTTTTTTATACTTTGGTGTACTGAGCTGTGGGTGGTGTCATTTTTTGCGAAATTTGATAATATTTTCAATTATATCATTTTTAGGACTGCACAGCCTTTTGATCACTTTTTATAGATTCTTTTATATTTTTCAAAATGGCAAAAAAGTGCCATTTTCGACTTTGGGCGCTATTTTCCGTTACAGGGTTAAACGCATTGAAAAACCGTTATCATATTTTGATAGATCGGGCATTTTTGGACGCGTCGATACCTAATGTGTTTATGATTTTTACTGTTTATTTATATTTATGTCAGTTCTAGGGAAAGGGGGATGACTTGAAATTTTAGGTTTTTTTATTATAATTTTTTTTTTTTAGCTTTTTTTTATTTTTATTTTTACTATTTTTCAGACTCCCTAGGGTACTTTAACCCTAGGGTGTCTGTACGATCTTATCATATACTGCCATACTACAGTATGGCAGTATATGGGGATTTTCCTCCTCATTCATTACAATGTGCATTGTAATTAAGTACATTGAAGTAATGAAGTAATGAAGCACATTGTAATGAAGGGGTTAAAACGAAATAGCCTCGGGTCTTCAGAAAACCCGAGGCTACCATGGAGATGGATAGCCGCTCCCCGATGACGTCACGGGGAGTGGCGATCCCAGGTAAGATGGCGGCGCCCATGCGCCGCTATCTTTTTGAGGCTGCCGGCAGCTTTGCCAGCAGCCATTGCTGTGATAATACCCGCGATCGGTGCTAGCACCGATCGCGGGTGTTACCGGTAAGCCTTTGCTGCAATATGCAGCAAAGACTTAGTGGCTATGGAGAGGGCTCAGCCCGTGAGCCCTCTCCATGCAGCGCGACCCGACCCCGCCGTGAATACACGGTGGCCGGGCGCGAACTGGTTAAGTATGCCCATCCGGACCACAAGTAATGTTAACCATATCAAATGCAACATAGTAACACTGAAGTAAAAAAAGTAAGTACATTAGTATAGAATAATGGTCCGGATCCCTGTGACCATGGTTACCTGGCTTGCGAAATCCCTCAACGCGTGTTTCAACCCGCCGGTCTTTCTCAAGGCGGGTTGAAATGCGCGTTGGGGGATTTCGCAAGCCAGGTAACCATGGTCACAGGGATCCGGACCATTATTCTATACTAATGGCCGTTCCCCGATGTTGGCGTGGCTCCCCATTGTCGGCGCAGCTCCCCGATGTCGGTGCGGCTCCTCTAGGTCTTCCCCACGGCTCCTCTTCGGTCTTTTGTAACAGCCGGCAGAGACGCGGCCATGCGCTCTTCCGGCAGGTGCATATTATGACGCGTCTATGCCGACTATTACAGAAGACAGAAGAGGAGCAGCGGGGGAAGACATAAGAGGAGCCGTGCCGACATCGAGGAGCCGCGTTGAGCATCGGGGGTGCCGGAAGGTGGGTATATAAGTTTTTTTTTTTTATTGACTCGTCTATAAGCAAAGATGAGGTTTTTCAGCACATTTTTTGTGCTGAAAAACTTGGCTTATACACGAGTATATACGGTAGTTAAAAGAATTGTTATAAGACCCGCACAGTGAATGCCAAAAAGAAGGACATTTTTAATAAATATCCTCAAAAAAATGCTCTAAAAGGGAATAAAAATGTTACACACTTTAAAAAGAACGACTCTTTTGCAAATAAGATAAGCTCTTAACCAGATTCATCAGCCAAAAATTTTAAAAGTTATGTATCTGGTGATGCTCAAATAAACAAGATTTTCTCCAAATTATGTAAAATTTAATAAAATACCCCCCACACATATTTGGTATCACTGCACTCATAACAATATTTAGTTATATATATGAAAAGACGGTGATGCTAAAATTAACAACAGTTTCTCCAAATTGCTTATTATTCAATAAAATTGGGGAAAAAATCTATATAAATGAAGTATTCTGTAATCTGTAATTTCCTCTACTAACAAACAGTTAATAAAATCAATTAGCTATATATGGCCAAAAATTATGTACCAGAAAAGTGCATATCATTTGGCAAAAAATAAGCCACTATAGGTCCACATTAAAAAAAAGAAAAAAATTATAGCCTGTATAATTTGACAATGCACCACCTCATATGGGGTACTCGGGAGAAATTGGGTATCAAACTTTGTGGAGCCTTTTTCATTTAATCCATTGTGAATGTTTAATTTTCCACCCAAAATGTATTGTCCAAAAATATTACAATTTGTAGACTGCACCTCCATTTTGTTTTAACCCCTATAAAACACCTATAGGGTTAACAAACTTCTTAAAACTGCTTTTACGAGAATGGCACCCAAATTCTAAGCCTCATAACATTCTAGTAAAATAAGTTATGAATTTGGGTGCAGCTTCAAAACTAGAGAACTTTGAACATAAATCATTTTTCTAAATTTATCCCAAATTTCCTGTCTTTTAAGAACTTAACACAAAAGATATCATCCAAATTTTTAAACTAATTTGAAGTGTTACGAGAAAACAATCTCAAAATCCCCTGGATATGTTAAAGTTATAGTGACACAGGGCAGATTTGAAAAATGGGGCTTTGACCTAGAGGTCAAAAAAGGGCTGAGTCCTGAAGGGATTAAATCAACTGTAATGATAACAATTTCTTGTGTTTTATTCCCGTATGCTTAAATAGTGACATTTCAGAAGAGATATTTTACCTTATATTTGAACTCAGTATAAGTCTACTTAGAGATATACCTGCGGAATGTAATTTCCATTGGAAGCTTTAACATCTTGTCACAATATTGGCTCACATTTATCAAATACTGTGCAAACTGCGCTATTTACAGGGTGCAGGGTGCGCCAGATTCAGGAATTGTGGTGCCCGTTCTGCATTAATCTAGCGCCTCCTGCAGTGCCCTGACAGAGTGCACCAACTTATTTTAAGTGCACCTTCAACATAAGGCATGTGACAAATAAAATAAATGTGTCACACGGTCCGACTGTGCACCAGACCACCTCTTCATATGCATAAATGATCAATTTTATAATACTTAGGGCACATTCATATGGCCGTCTGCGGGGACGTACATGCGGCTGCAAGTTTGCGGCCGCATGTACGTCTCCATAGACCGCAATAGCGGCGCGGCACAGATACGGTGCCACACATGTGTGGCACCTATCCGGCCCGCACACCGCAAAAAGATAGAGCATGCTCTATCTTTTGGCGTGTGTGCGGCCGTGCGCCGCTATTCTCTATGGAGGGAGGAGGGGCCACCTCCTCCTCCTCTCCAGCACATGGCGATATGCCCGCACGGCGGGCATACCACTTGTGAATGGACCCTTAGATGCAGAATAAACTTACCTTTACTTAGGTGTCATTTTTACAATTTTGTTCTGACTCCTGGCATTGAAAAAAGAAAGAGAAAACAATGCAATTATACTAGCTATGATCTGTAATGTACATTATTGCTCTTTTGTGTAGTGCTGCAATGGTTTAATATTGTGAAGTATTACAAAAATAATATAAGAATCCCTCAAGTGAGAACAGAGCTGGAAGGCAAAATTATAGAGCATGACTATACAGAAGTTTTCAGCACACAATAAACGTCTCCTGAAAAGAGTATACCACAGAGCTAGATAAATCTTAAATGCCACAGCGAAATATAAAACAGCTTTGTGCACACAGAGAAATTTCACAGCTTGAGGCCAGTTTTTTATTTGGTGTCTTTCCAAGAAGTTGACTTTGTTTGTTACATTGGTTAATATGAATTTAGCATCTTGACTTTAGCTATTAGTGTTAAAGAAAAACGACTAAAAAATGGACAAATAATCCTTTATTTTAGGTTTTATATTGACATGATACAACAAAATCAGCAAATGCAAATTAATACAATAAATTTATTTAGCTGGCTTGCTAAGCTGTGGAGAACCAGAGCAGAGTGCAGACTCCATCCCCAGGCTTGATGCAGAGGAGCACAGAAGCTTTCTAGTACTCTCCATACACTACACAGACTGTCAATATGGCTCTATGTGTGATACTTGATGTGCTGCAGGCTGCATATTGTGACATGTCCACCAACCCCAGATCAAAGGATGAGAGTATCAGAGTAAAGAAGGTGCAAAGAGAAGAGAGAAGGTAAGTATGCTTTTTTTATATACCATTGGCTACTGTGGAACATATCTGTGACGACTTGCTACTTTGGGTTATCACTGTGAGACATCACTGTAACTTCTGGCTACTGGGGGCATTATTGTGACTACTGTCCTAGGGGGCGGCACCACTGTGACTACTGGAGGCATCTCTGTGACTTCTGGCGGCTGGGGACATTATTGTAACTACTGGCGGCAGGCTCTATAAATACTGGCTAGTGGGAGCAGGTTCTGGGACTAATGGGGGCAGAAACTTTGACTACTGGCTACTGGGAGCATCATATGACTTCTGGCTACTGGTAACAGTATTGTGACTACTGGCTAATGGGGGCATCACTGTGACTACTGGGTACTGTGGGACTGTATAGAACTTAGTTATAAGATTGTATTTATGGTATTATCTTGGCTTTGGTGTTGTATTTAACTTGTATACATGGTTTGGTAAAGGGGCTGTATAAGTCTATATATGAGTTAATACATTATGTATATAGTTTTTAAGGATTTAGATGACTAAAAGGCTAAATATGTAGTAATTTGTCAGGATGGAGGTGTAATGTTTTTACCCTTAGAAGACAAGTTTGTTCTTGCCTATACCTTTTTTTGCAGAAAACCTGGAATACAGTAACTAAACTGAAACCCTATTCATAGTTTCCAGAAAGCAGGGATTCCTGCTGATGTTGGGCTGGTTACTAAAGTGAACTAGTTTTTCTTAATTTCTTAGTTTTGTCAAAAACAGTAATATGTCTTCTAGTGAGTGTAGCTGCATAGTTGTAAGCATGAACAATCTTATAATATCATCACATTTCTAATCAAATGTTCAGGTTTTTATAATCCAAAAGTATTATTATCTAGATTCGTCATAATGCTGGGAATACTGGCTTCTTCTATCTAATTTTTAGAACTTTGGACTTTTCTGTACTCAATTTAACTCTTCATGTACGATGATACCCTATACTGTATATCATAGAGGGTGTTTTTGTTTGCTTAAAAATAAAGATTTGTTGAATATCTTACAGCTGCACATTCTTCCCCATGCAGAGGAGATAGACACACATTGTGACCTGAATTGGTACTAAGGAGCACTCTGTTTCAAAAGCCATGACTTTGCTATGTTTTGTTCAGATGACAAAAAAAACTGTGTCCAAACCACTAGCAAGCCCTTGTCTATCTCAGCTGACAGAAAGTTATTTTATAACCTAAACAGAAAAAAATGCGGCCCTTCTGTCAGAAACTGGAATTTGAAAGGCTGAAGTATTTGACAACTTTCAGGCCATTTTAATAAAATCACAAGTTGTGCCATTTGAATACAAAAACGTATGTGCTGGTATGTGCTAGCCTCAAAATATACATAAATAAAATTATTATTGACATTAGACATTCTTTTTTTTAAAGTCTGATTTGTTTGTACGGATTATAGGCAGTACCCGGCTTAGGAGCACCCAACTTATAGACAACTTCTTGTTACAAACGGACCACTCAGCTCATTGTAACATCTGATGAAGGTTAAGACTGTTGTAATCATGCGTGTGCAATGGTATTAGCTCAGCTCTGCCACTAGGTACTCACTGTGACTGCTAACCTGGAAGAGGCATCAGCAACAACAAGATCAGTCATCAGTCACCGGCTCCTGCACCTGCTCTTGTTTTTGCTGATGCAGCTTCTGGGTTAGCTAGTGCAGCCACAGTATGTACAATGCAGCAGCGCTGAGCTGATACATTTGTGCATGCACAAAACTTCATCAGATGGGATAAGATTTTGAAGAGTAAGCAGGTGTGGTATAAATGGCGCAGAGGCTCATTGCATTAGGCCTAGGCCACCAGACAAGAAAGAGTTTATAGACCGTTTGAATGCAATAATACTATTGGAATATAGCACGTATGTGAAGAGGAATGGGGTCTCCAAACTTGAAAAGATTTGGGGCAAGTGGCTAGATACGCCTGGTTTACCATCAAGCTCCCTTATAAGACTAAGAACTAGCTTAGAATATCAATTATCATTGGCAAAATAAGTAAAGATAGGTTTAGGTCTTCTTTAATATGTGAATAATTATATGAGACCTGAAGGGTCTTGAAGAGCTGGCTCGCAAGGGGGGTGGGGGGAGTTGGGAAGGGAGGGAGGGAGTATGCTACTAATAATAAGCGTATATGATAAAACGTACATCCTGTAAGAGAAAAAGGATACAACTGTAATTCTCTTGTAATGCTTTTATGAGTATAATTTGAGTTTGTATTATTGTATAAAACCAGAGCTTATTGTAAAGATATGTACGTACTCCCCTCCAGGTTGTACTTGTTGGGTGTGTTGTTATATAAAAAAAAAAAATGTTCAATAAAAATATCTGATTCAAAAAAAATAAATGGCGCAGAGACATGAATTAGCCAGTGAGGCTGCAGCCTGGTGGAGACCAGGAAATGGCCCCCAAATCACTTCGGGCTTATATGCTGTACATAAATATGAAGGAAAGGAGCAGAATGAACAGCAAGATCAACATACATATGCAATGTGTTTGCTGAGCTGTACAAGTCAGTGGTGGAGGTTTATAAAGGCAATTTCACATGAAAGATTTCCTTTAATTACACTTCTACAACATTAACCGTATGCCTCTGCAGTTGCACACTGTCACTTAATCTAAATTACAGCAGAACTCTTAAAACTTACTGCCATCAGGGGACCAGGCTTTCGTACCAGAGGCACATAATGTTCTTTAACTTATAACCTCTGTATGGGCATCATAGAGGGTGACTACATTAGTTTGGTTTACCCAACTCGTCCAAGCAAGGCCTTCTTTTGAGTCTTTGCCTCAGACACATCCTCTTCACTGACCTGAGACACTCTGAATGGTAGTTGGCCATCGTTGCTCAGTCATGTACTCTAACACCTGTTATATAACTTTATAATGCTTTCACCAGAAATGATAGGGAATTTGTCACCAAGAATGTGATTTTTATCTTGACTTAGATTTTTGCTGATTTACAAAAATGCCTCTGTCAGCATTCTGAAGTTTCTCATATAACATTACCTATCAAACTATCTATCCAAATATGATACTTATATTTACTCAGTAGAAGATCACTTAAGCTGTTAGTTTAATTATATACTAATAAAGGCAAATATTCCAATGAAGACATATGGAACTCTATTAATGTCAGTGCTAAAGGTGAGTAAAAGTAAGTAGAAATATCCTTCGTAAATAGAATAAATACATAGAGGGTGTTCAGCTGTTTGACTTCTACTAGTGCCATCTTGTATTTGTTAAAGAGATTGTGTCAGGTGGTTTTGGGACACTAAACGTAGGTCCTTATGGGGTGTTTATATTTAGCTTGATGTGAGTCCGATGAGCAGGGGTGTAACTTATGGAGGTGCACAGGGTGTGGGCATAAACGGGCCCAAAAGACTTAGGGGGCCCAAAAGGTGTCACTTTCCTATATGAGAAGACTAGTACTATAAACTATACATTATAGTCAGGGGTCTGGCCTCACTGTTCATGAGGCACATTGGACTCACATCTGGAGCTCTTGGCACCTCCTCTGTCAATGCTTCAATGAGCCTGGAATAATACCCTGGCTTTATAGTACATTCTATGTACCAACCGTGATTGGCTTGAAGCCAGGGTGTACAGGTGTACTAGACTGACTTTATAAAGCCAGCTGTGTACTACTCCAACTTCATAGTTCATGCTGCATATGCAACACCCCTGCCGATGCAAGGCAGAGGGGTTGTTGCGAATACGCCCCACCATGTAGCTTACTGCCTGTGAAGGGTCTGATCAACCCCACAGCAGGTCACTACATAACACAGGGGAACACTGCAATGGTAGAGTCTGCCTGGTAAGGCAGGAGTTAATTGTACAATGTGATGTAATCTGTATTGTCCAATCACACGTGTTATATCTTGTATCTGTAAACTAGGATGCGATTGGAGGAGGAACCACCACCTGACCACTGGGAGTAATAAAACCCCTTGTCAGGAAAGTTCTAGAGTGCAGTCAGACCAGGGAGTCTGAACAGCTCAGTCAGACTCAGAAGAGTCAGAGTCCAGTCTAGTTAGACAGTGAGACAGACCAGTGCAGCCAGAGCTCAGCTCACTGCCTGAGCAGCTCTGAGGAGCTAGTTAGGGAGAGAAAGGGGTATCATCCTACCTTTAAGGGTCCAAAAGCCAAGACAGGGAAGCAGCACTCCGTGAAAACTAGTGTTTTATTTCACCAGTGGGAAAAGTACTTGAAAATGGCTACATTGAGATAGCTGAAACGTTGTACTTTTCCCACTGGTGAAATAAAACACTGGTGAAATAAAACACAGGGAGTGCTGCTTCCCTGTCTTGGATTTTGGATTGTGGACCTTGGGATCATGAGTTGGATCCCTAGAAGCCTGCACCCACACGGATTTGAATCCGATTTTCACAGTGCTGCTCTACTTTCTTGTTCTACCTTTAAGGGTGATATCTGAAGCAACCCAGGACAAGCTGAAGCATCCTACTAGGACACAGCTATCTCCCAGCCTGTCATTGCATACAGGCTGATGACCCATTCCTGTGGTTCCCTCTCCAACTGCAGCCCCAGCATTCTACCATTTGTCAAGGCACGTTGCTACTGTTCCTGTCGGTTCCAATAAAGAATTGTAAGTTATTTTTGTTCAACATCTGCCTCCGTCTGGTCCCTGCTACTACGGCTGTCACCATCACGGGCACCCTATCCACTACACTGGGACTCATACTCCAGACCCCAAAGGGTTGCCCCAGGGAGAACCGCTATAGCAGCCTCTCCCTCATCATTTCTTGCCAACACCACCCTGCTGGAGACCTGCCAGGCTGTAGG
The DNA here is from genome assembly GCF_040894005.1 of Engystomops pustulosus. Lineage (NCBI taxonomy): Eukaryota > Metazoa > Chordata > Amphibia > Anura > Leptodactylidae > Engystomops > Engystomops pustulosus. The sequence goes on along the minus strand of NC_092414.1, from coordinate 86,644,799 downwards.
ACAGCCCTCCGGTCCCCATACCAAGCGCCGTGACACTAGCGTGCCTAGGCCGCAACCGCCTGCCACTGAGGTATTCCGGGCCCCGGCTGTCTCCAGGCCCCCAAGAAAAGGCTAGGCTTCGGTGGGGGATGTTGCACATTCCTACAGCGCTTGTGCAGTGAAGACATGGTTTATCACTCCAGCTTCACAGTGCACGCTTTGTACCTACAGTGCTTGTCCAGTCCATAAATACATGTGGGTGATTTAGTGTCCTAAGTCCACTTCACAGGTTCCCTGTAAGTTTACAACAAGATATATTTGGTGAAACCCATCACTTTCATGTTACAGAGCTGTGCATCCTGACAGATATGAAAGGGAAATCTTTCCCTTTCCCTGAGCTGAGCGCATACATAGAGGATAGGAGTAGTAGTACTGAGCTGTGCCCATATATACAGGATAGCAGTAGTAGTAGTGATCTGTGCCCATATATGCAGGATAGGGGTAGTAGTACTGAGCTGTGGCCAATGAGTGAATGAGATACAAAGACAGAAACAGCACATAGACTGATGTACACCGAAAATACATACCACTTCCCTAACATATGTGCTCGGTCTTCTGTCAGCAGTGCTACATGAACAGGACATGTGGCTCATCTCACAAGTCCTGAAAGTCAATAGTATTACATGTGTTGCCCACATGTGCAACACACCTAGGCAGGCTGGTAGTTGCAAATAGCACCTTCTCCAGGTCAGGAGCTGTTAGGTTCTATTAAGGTTCGAGAACCTGGACATGTAATAGCAGCTGTAGATTCTGCCTGGAAAGGCAATAGTTAAAAAATGGGTGTAAGATGTTATTCAATTATGTGGCTACATTGTAAACTGGAGTGTGATTGGAGAGGTGCTACCACCTGACCAGGGGGAGTATAAAACCCCTGTGCAGTGGGAGCAGATGATCTGTCCTTCAGAGTCTGACAGCAGTCCAGACCACGTGGCCTGAGTGACCAGAGAGACAGTGAAGCCTATTTAGAAATTATTTAGAAATTTTCTGGATTTGCGCCGCTGTGACAGCTATTTAGAAGGGGATTGTGTTGCAAGCGATCGTATTTTGGCGAAATCACGGCGACTTTCTTGTTACAGAAATCGGGAGGGCGAGCTGTTGGATGATCGGACGGTTTGGGACTGAGCGCGGGATTTAACTTTAAAATTGTGTCGCAAGACATGCACTTACATGCATCGGAAACAAGCAGGTGAACTCCGGAGGACCTGAGCGGGGAAGCGAAAGATGCAGGAAATCAGGTGCACGATCTTTGTGAATAACTGCAAACTTCATTCTCGTCGGACAATGCAAAGCAGGGATTGCGCAGGACCTGGTAAGTAAATGTGCCCCAGTGTGTGAAGCACACCTTCAGTGCTGCCATAGGAACCAATCCCAGGAACTGAATCAGGAGACTCTAACCAGAGCTGCAGCTTCCACAGTTTGGACACAGCTCCATCTCAATTATCCCAGCCTGCATGTACCATCAGGCTGGTGCACTTTTCCTGCGGACCACTCCAGTACCAGAATCCGAATCTGCTGTTTGATCGTTTTGGCCTGTTGCCTGCTACCTGCTAGAAAAAAATCTTCCTTATGGTTCCTAATGTAGAAATTTCTGCATCATGTTGTTTTTCATATGCACAGGAAAGTAATTGTCACTAATGACGGCAGATTCATCTTAATGGGAATTGTGAAATAAACATGTCCTTTATGGAGATAAATGGAATTGATTTTAACTTGCTGAAAAGTCCACAGTAAAAACTTCCATGTGCAAATCAATATTGGCGGAACACAAGAACTACAGAAATTCGCTACATATTCAATACAGCAGAAATACACTTTGATAAATTCCACTTGACTGGCCTGGATGCCTGGTATTCACTTCTAAGTAAATGGCTTTGTTTTCTACTAGAAATTCACATAATACTAGAGTGGGCCCTTAAAAAGAAAGGAAATGCTAGGCTATTTAGGGCAAAGCCCTAAATTCAGAAGAATGGTTGGCAGGATACATTCTGTCTGCCTGTCTGAACAGATTACAGCAAGTTATCCTGACGTGGATATGAATATAGCTGCAGATGATGCTACAGCTGTGAAACATTCATTGTAAGTCATGTAGATGATGGGATAGTTTACAGTCCTAGCAATGTAGACAGTTCCAGTGTGAAACATTCTTTACATGGATTTCCTTCTATCATGTAGCTCATATTCTGCTATGATAATATGTTACTTTAATTGTTATAATATCCTGTGATGATCCATACTAAGTCACATATTCAGAATTCCACTGTACTCAGAATATGTATTTGTATATGATGGAAAGCTGACAAAGTACAGATGCATCCTGCTAGCAGTTTCTTGCCGTAGCTAGACACAAATCATGATCCATTGCCCAGGAGAGTATAGCCAGATCCGGCTTCTGCATTGGTGTGCTGCAGTACAGTGCACAGATAGTTCAATGGAATCGATCCCATAGGAAAAGATATGAACTGTGCTGGAATTGGTTTCAATTCAGAAATTTCTCCTCCACTGATGGACATATGTGAACACACCCATGGGTGCCCACACACCTAGCATCTTCAGAAGTCCACAAGTACCGTAGCAGTGTAGTATATGTGATTCATGAAAACCCATACACATTGGCTGGTTTCTGATGCTTGCCCTTTCACTGGAGTAAATTCTGCAGCCATTCCACTGCACAATTCTATACACACATTGTGGAAAATAATCCACAGCCTGTGATACAAGTACTATATCCAGCATGTGGCAACTTGGGGGGTCTGCAGCATGCGCCAGCTTTTGGGTTTCCATCATGTGCCTGCTCTGTGGTTCTTTAGTATTACACTGGTGAACACTCATTTTGGACCCTTAAAAGTTGGGACTGTTTGGAGATCTGCCATTGCCATCTTACGAAGTATATAATGCTCAGACTAGTCGTCACTCAGTATTATACTAATTTGGGAAATTAATGTCAACTAATAACAAAGACTTTTATATATGGGTGGAAGCCATAGGATCAATATCTTTGGGAATCAAATACCCTATCCTTGGCTTTTTACTCTAGCACATTAGTAGGTCCTCTATTGGGCTAATACCCCACAATAATTGTGACCAAGTGACACTCCAGCCGCCACTGTGAAGTAACGGGGGTGACTAGTGAGGTGACTGATCATCATTATCTGCATATCCTCCGACCCCAATATTCAGGCTGGAAGATTTTCTGGTCCTAATAGAGGTACCTAAGCCTGCATTTGCATGAAATTAATGCAATATTTCCTTGGTTATGGGCCTAGTTTTCAATTTTATACTTAATAAAGATTTATATTTTTAATGTTCCTATTTACAGGCAGTCACTGCTCTAATTTGAATTTTTGAGATTTGATGTGGAACAAAACCTTTTGAATTGGAAGGCAGTAGTCCTTTAATACGGTTTCTATCAACTAATAACAAAATGGCATTGCTGCTCAAACTAGTGGTCACTCAATGCGCTGAAGAAATTTTGGAAATTAATATTTCTTGTTTTGTGGCTGTAGACTAGATATTTTCCATCGGCTGACTGAAATCTTGTTTCTGTGATTTCCTGTGATGAGGTGTTCTTGGACATTTGTGCTAGATGTTCTAACAGTAATCGGCCATCATATGTGTATCCCATTGTCCATGATACAGTTCTTCTATTGTACTAATTTCATGATTGGAACGTGCAATATCTCATAATCTAGAGCTGCTAGAGAAAAATTGAACGTATTTTCAGAATCAGCATCTCAAAAATACCCAGAATCAGGTGAAAGTTTATTTTATTTGTTCCCCAGTGTTATTTGTCAGCTCTGGGGGTCTATGGATCTCCTTAATTGTTGTCTTCTCTGGGGTATCCTGTATTATTATTGTCTGCTCTGGGGTCTCTAGTACTATTTTTATTGTCTGAAATCTGTACTTTGTTTTTGGGGCAGTATTTAGTGCTGTACTGTGGTATTTATCATTTCTGAGGTGACATTGTGTGCTGCACTATGGTTGTTGGTGCATCTAGGCTGCTAGTTACTAGTGCAGCCCCATGAAGGTGACTGGTATGACAATGTAGCCCTCGGACACATAAATGTTGTGCACCCCTGTTCGACTAGTTACAGTAATGTTAATATTTCATACTTGCTGTTTGCACTTCTTCACTGGATTGAAGTGTGAGTATTTTAATTTTAGTGAGTTAGTCATTAACAATTTATGTTTCCTAAGCCAATGCAGTAATGGATGAGTAAATTACACGCAGCATTGCCCAGAGGTTATATTGAAAGATAAGAGAGCAAATTCCCTTAGCCATAAGCTCCACAGACTAAGCTTTTAAGTACAATACTTCTGCTCTACTTATTTATTCCTCTAACATCTACTCAAGAATGTATCTAACTGTGAAGGTATGAGTATAAAAACCTGTTTGTTAGATTTCAATATAGTATGCAAGATGACATCAATATTAAAGGGATATTCCGGGAATATGAACGTCTAATACAAAAACCCATGATGATATAAATAAATGAATATAACAAAACTCAATGTCATTAGTCACATGATGGAGATTAAATAGTTTGATATTATGGTTAACAAAATGTATGGCCCCTCAGTAGGGGGAGTTATTACCAAGATGGCCGCCACTGGAAACTACAAGTCCCATGATCCTTTAGTTCTTAGTAACTCCTTCTCCCTATTATGCTCTGCTCCCACTGATGTTACAGACTGTCCTGGTCTGTCACCATAGAAATGATGTGTAACTGTTATCACTGCACATTACCTCACTGAGATGAATCTCACCACAACACTGGTCATATTGGATGCACTGTAACCAACCGACTACAGTCAAACATAGTGATGATCAAATGACCTGCCCAGGCAGGTGCAGGACATGTGATGTGAACATGTGACCATCAGCCATCTTCTGTCCTGTGTCTGCTCCGCGCGGAGGAAATTAACGGACTGATTAAAAGGCTAGTAACATTTTATTTCTTGATTTCAGTGTATGTCAGCAGCATTTTTCTGCTTAGGGGAGCAAAATTTTAAATAACAATAACAAGCATTTGTATATGAATGATGCCGATACCTGGAATATCCCTTTAAGAGTAAATTCACATGGTGCAGATTACACAAGAAACTTCATGAGGAAACTATGGCTAAACGTCTTCAGATAATAGCGAATAACAAACCCGCGGACCGCATGTGAGCCAGATAGCGAAGTGTTGTGTCACAGGCAGCCAATAACAGATCCCCTTGCTCTGATGACAGCATATTAAACCATTGCCCATCGCCTTAGCATGGTTAATCCACGTGCTGGTTGACACTAAAGATTGAAACAGAGGCATTAACTGAACACCATGTCCGCCAAGGGGTGGAAATCCCCAAAAAAGATAAATGTAAACAAGATAAAGCACCCGCAACCACATTAACGTCTCCAGGAACATGTCTGAAAGCAGCTGGGAACTAAATAACAGCACTGGAACTGGCAAAAAGCTGGACGTGAGGCTGCTCCACGCCTGCTCCGTGAACTCATGACCAATGTCGGATGACCAACATGATGTCGGACCAAAAGCACATTCGCTTGTTAATCATCTCCTGCCCCCACAGCTCTACGCAAACTATGATCTGGAAAAGTTCAAGAAGAGTCAAATTCTTAGTCAGACCCTGGTAAACCCATAATCCTGGCCAACGCTCACTGGACTATGTTTTAACAAAGATAGCACCATAACCCAAAGACCACGCTGCGTTTGTGTATAACTGTATAACTAAGGGAGAATAGCTAATTAGAACACCTTGAGAGACTCTATACTCGTTTATAGCCACAGGAGGTATTGTGTTGCCTTCTCAACTGCCTTTTCTGGTAGCGACTATACCCACAAAGACCCACAAAGATGTAAAGAAACATCTGGAATAAGTGTGCCCACTGCTACGATGCCTGAAACACGCACTGTCTTTCCCACAAGACTAAGGCTGCCTTTGGTTAAACCATGTGGAGTGGGAAGAGGACCTGGCTGGACGAACTGCCTTCTACACCGGCCTTCAGTATGGTACCAAGGTGACCCATCCCTCAAGTGGTCCATGCTATGCGGGAAATCCGCACAGCTACACACCACACAATAGTGACCGCAGCAACCACTTGCATGGCCCTTCAAATCCCTGTGGGCCAAAACAAAGCCCCTGGACCATCACTATCTGATTCGCAAGGGCCTGGATGGATAGGCGGGGGACTTCAAGGGTGCTGGTGTGCATGTAGGTGTGGTGCTTGGTGTAACTTGCTGCTGAGCAGCCATTGTGTGTACTGGTGATGTGGGTGGCAAGCAGGGGTAACCTATGCTGCGCCGAAGGCGCAGGTAGAGATATGACACACTCTGTCCCCTACCCCACTATGCAGAGGACTTCTTTGCCACTGTGAGCAAACTGGCTGTGGCTGACGCATGGTGGAAAGATGCAGCAAAGCAGGACAGAATACTGGAGCATGCACATGAGACGAAGCCCTCACCCGGCTCCTTTTCTTTATGGGCAAAGGGCTCAACCTGCACTGTGTGCTGGACAGGAGGTGAGTGGGGCAGGGGGTATTTCAGCTGGAGGAGAGGGATCCAGCTGAGCCAGCAAAGGCGTCAGCCAGCCGGAGCCCTCTCTCTGAATCTTCTCCCAGACCCAAAAAACTGGGTCTGCCATACTTGCAGGTCCTGGGATGTTTCTTAAGTGTGTAGCAGTCCAAAGAGGCTGGGCTTGCTCCACGCTCAGGGCTAAACAGCACAGCAGGCCACTGACATAATGTAAAGGGGATGGGTGAGGACTGGCATTCTCTGCCTTACAGGAACTGAAGCACAGCCAGTCTAGAAACCTGCAGGTTGTGATTCACGTCTGAGTGATAAGGGGAACTGTGGGGCGCAGTTAATGTATGAGTCGTGAGGTATGAAGAACTCTATTGAGCAAAATTAATGAATGCGTGGTATGGAGAACTCCATGAATGAATGATATCTTTTAGGACAGAAATCCTGAAATGGGGTTATAAATGTGCTATAGGAATAGGTTTTGTTTCTCTGGGTATTTGTTTTCCATCTTGTGGAAAAGAAAGAGGCTGACAATCTTATAATTATGATATCTTACAATATTTTCATAAGCATCAAGTAAAAAGCAATCAGAATTTCATATATAAGTATCAATTGTAAATGCAACAAAACTATATAAATGATAATGCTTAAGTCTTTATGATATTAGACATCATGTTGAAGTGGAATCAATTAATTTCTTAGCACAATACAAAATCTATGCCATAATGGATACCTACTTTTGAATGGACATTGAAACTGGGCAATGAATAGAGTGCAAGCAATACTTCCTTTGAAAGGTGCCATGTGTCAGATACTTCTTGATGTAAAAAGAAAAAAAAACTCATTTATCGGTGCAGTATGCAGACGTGTAAGTACAACATGCAGCTAATGAGATGACTAGGCACACAATGTACCTAGTCTGCTTCTATTCTTCAGGTATGTGCAGTTATATGTGTTATAGCATTTGCTTTTGAAAAAGGTTCTATTCATTTTGAATAATGTTTCCCGTAGTAATGTAGAATGTGAAAGTCCTTCACCACGAGATGGATGTCATGGTGTTTGTCGTTGATATTTAATTACATGACTGCGCAAAAAATAATTTCTTTTACATTTATTTGAGACTGTACTTTGTTGTAAGCTTGTTCAGATGTAGCCATAGCAATGGGAAAAAGCACTTGATCATTATAGCATCGAGAAGTGGCATTACAGCCACAATGATATATTTTTGCTGCACTTGTTGACTACTTATCAAAAGAGGAGATTTTAGGAAACAAACAACAGCAGATTCCGAGCAAGAAGTCCTTTCAAACACATGCCACAACATTGAACAAACATAATTCCAATGTATGTACATATGGAGCTCAATGAGGAGCACTTAGGTGTGGAGTACCATCTGCATACTTTCTGCAGGACCAAATTTACCGGTACATCAGCTCAAGCAATTGTTGGAGGTCCTAGATATATAACCCCACTGAGGTCCTCAGTAAGTAATGCGATTTAAAGCTATGTCAGAGCAGGGAACAATAAACTTCTTGCACTGTCATGGTGCTATGAATTAGGAAGACCCCAGACATAACTTTTTCGGGGTCCCAGAAATACAAAATCTGCTCTTGAATGTCTGAAGTACAATACAAGTTATTGATTGTTTTGTACAGTTAATTTGTACTTTTTTGAGTTTAACCACAGCTGGGTATCAGGTGGCTAGACTCTCTCACTGGACCGAAAATCTGATATCTCATAAGATGATTGTCTGGGCTGGCTGGCTTACTAGTCTGGACTTCTTCATTTTGGATCTTCTGAGCCTTGCTTGTCTCCTTCATGCATTCTTTCTTTCTTTGCTTATCCAACTCCCTCTGCCTTCACCCCTCAGTTCACAACTACAAGGCAGGCGAGGAGTGGGGTCAGTGTGGAGTAGAGGAAGAATGCAAGGGGACAGAGACACAGGCTGGTGCTGCCCCCCCACCCCCACCCATGGGCCTGACCACACGCTGCTTTTTTATAAAGTGCTGAAATGATTCAGAATGCTGACAAAGGCATTTTTGAAGCCAGCAAAGAATGGGCTATTGGAACCTGTCACCAGCTAAAATTTACCTTCCTGGTGACAGATTCACTTTAATGCTAATATTAAATTGCAATAAAATGATAATAATTAGTACTGCTATACTGGGTTACTTCATAACTATGGAGCTATATTTATATTATCTCCATAGGAATATGCCATAGGGATTGCTTACTTGATATTTTAAGACCCTGGGCGCTCATCTTAGTTTGGAGAAGTGTTTTGCCTTGAGCATTGAGATGATAATGATATGGGAAATAGACTTTAAGGTAAGATGGGACCACAGAAAAATATAGAAAGAAATGTCGCAAAATGGGGCAGATTTACTTACCCGGTCCATTCGCGATCCAGCTGCGCGTTCTCTGCTGTGGATTCGGGTCTTCCGGCGATTCACTAAGGCAATTCCTCCGACGTCCACCAGGTTTCGCTGCTGCGCTGAAGTTCGGCGAGGGCCACCGGAGTTCACGATCCTATTCCTGGTGAAGGTAAGCGCGTGTCCAGCGACACTTTTTTTTCCTTAAAGGGAACCTACCACCACGAAACTACCTATAAAGGTAGATCGGGTGGTAGGTGGATCAATAGGACGTGAGGATAGCCCTTTTAAGGGCTAATCCTGACGTCCCCGCAATGTTTTGAAAACTTTTATTGCCCCAATATTAAAATTTTCTTATGCGGCTACTGGGGCGTGGAGTAGCCGCTTCTGAGGTTACACGAGGCGGCTACTCCACGCCCCGGTAGCCTCTTTTCTCCTCCTACCAAAAATCTTCGGCGCGCAGCTACGAGGAGCTGCGCGCCCTCGTCCGGCACATCTGCTGTCTGCGCATGCGCAGAACACCAGGCCCGCGCCTGCGCGGTCACTGCTACGGGGCGTGGCTGGAGTAGCCGCATCTGAGGTTACACGAGGCGGCTACTCCACGCCCCGGTAGCCTCTTTTCTCCTCCTACCAAAAATCTTCGGTGCGCAGCTACGAGGAGCTGCGCGCCCTCGTCCGGCACATCTGCTGTCTGCGCATGCGCAGAACACCAGGCCCGCGCCTGCGCGGTCACTGCTACGGAGTCGGAGCTGCACAGGCACGGGCCTGCTGTTCTGCGCATCCTCACGTCCTATTGATCCACCTACCACCCGATCTACCTTTATAGGTAGATTTGTGGTGGTAGGTGCCCTTTAAATGCAGCGGTTTTTCCGAATCCGTCGGGTTTTCATTTGGCCACGCCTCCCGATTTCCGTTGCGCGCACACCCGCGCCGATGCGCCACAATCCGATCGCGTGCGCCAAAAACCCGGGGCAATTCAGGGAAAATTGCCGCAAATCGGAAATATTCGGGTAACAAGTCGGGAAAATGTAAATGACCCCCATTGTGTGTGAATCAGCTATGTGGAATCCTGGAATTCGAATGCACATTAAAACGGTTTTTAATACTATAAATGTCTTGATGTAAGATCCACTACTGGGACCCAAAAGATCACTGGAAAAGTAGTCCCAGGCCGTGCCTATAGAACTGATCATCGAGATGAACCATGTTTAATTGTATAGTTATTATTATAGTTATTATATAGTTATAAGCAACACTGTCCTTATTTGCTTCACTATCAAAGCGATGCAAATCAAATCTCCATAGTAACTCAAGGACAGCATAAATGTTATAAAGAAATCCTTTTACTTTAAGAACTTTCTTTTTAAAAAACAAGAGACATTCTTATTAGTTTAATATACTACTGTATATTAAACAAGTGTAACTGTATCTAAAAGGTTGCATGCACACTAACGTGTGCTATGCCTGGGCCAGGACTTGCACGTAGTATATATAATGCAAAAAAAAAAAGGAAAAAAAGAGCCCTCCTCACTCACTCACTCACACCAAGTATCCCAGATTTTTACTTTATTCGGTCCCAGTTGTTTATTCTGGGCCCAGGTATACTTATAGTTTTTAATCTGACGAGAGAGATTATACCTGGCACCCAGTTTTGGATAGTCCTTAGCACCCCATTTCTGAGCGATGCAAACTAATGCAATGTTCATTAATTTAATGATCAATTTTCCATGTTGTCTCATCACTCTGTCCTGTCCCAAAAGCCCAAAAATTGCAGTGGTAACTGTCGGGTCTAAATCAATATCAAGAGTTACTGAGATTTTCTTTAAAATATCTTCCCAAAAAGTCTGAATGCCTGGAGATAGCCAGGCTAAATGTATAAAGTCTGCCTCTGCTGACTGACATTTCCAACACTTAGAATTCTCCCTAACCCCATTCTGTGCAACTCTAATCGTGCATAATATAATTGGTGTATAAAAAAACTGAATCAACCTTTGATTCCAGTTAACGGAGCCCATCTTCGTGTTTCTTTGAATTTCAATCCACTCTTTCTCATTAAGACTCCCTATAAGTTTTTCACATCTTTTTTGTGATTTGTGTTCCATGTGGTTTGAGAAACTAGTTCTCAGATGCTTATATATCTTAGATACGATTTTATTATGATTATCCAAATTTCTAACCAAATCAAAACAAACATGTGTATCCAAAACAAATTTATATTGATGTGACTTACTACTAACTATAAGTGCTAGCTGACTATAATGTATCCAGTCCCCTTCTTTTAAACCATATCTCTCCGGAAAAAGACAGCAATTGACCATCCATCATTATTTGGGAGTTATATCTTATTCCTAACCTCCGCCAGAAGGCTCTATCTGGAATTTTCATCATATCCCTTAAATTTACATTAAACCATGATGGAGTTTCCTCTATGTATCCTTGTAACTGCAATGTTTGCTTAAAAACCTTCGAGGACTTATCCAACGTTTTACCTAGAATCCAGTTCTTATATGGCGCATCTTTTAAAAAGGAAGCTTTCCAATAGTTCCAATATTGATTCCACTTTCCCATCAGACTGAATAATTTTAATAATGAGATGGTTATCTTTCCATCTCACCAGCCTTCCAATCTGTGGGGCCAAATAATAATAATACAGTGTAGTCTGCATAGAGAGTAGTGTCAGGCACAGACGTAATAATAGGACATAGGATCAAGGAATGATATGTAACATGTATTTTTTGATCAGGTCCACACTATTGGCCAAATCGAGAAGGATTGGCCAATAGTGTGGACTTGATCAAAAAATACAAGTTATATTTCATTCCTTTATCCTGTGTCCTATTATTATTTATCTGTGCCTGACACTACTTTCTATGCAGACTACACTTTGTTTTTAAACACATATTCCCCTGTGCACCAAGTGGTATAAGCCATCTATGCTGTTTTTGTGCAAACAGTTTTAGCGTATTGAATAAAAGTGACGTTTTATACCTATTTTTTCTGTTCGGAAATGGGCCCTTTGACCTGCCACCTTACCTCTATGCAGGAAGCTTTTTGATGTGTCCAGCAGGGCGTGGCCACTATCATACACCGGCTGTATTTGTAGGCTATCAAAAGGTTGAAATCACAGGACAACATTTGCCAACATTGCTTTTTTGTAACCGTTCTCCAAAAAATGGATAACATACTGTCAGGATCAGTGGATCCTCTGGACCACCACGAGAGATGGAACTAGCCGACACCTGGGGCCGGAATCCAAGTGGCACCTGGTTTTCACCAGAGCCCGCCGCAAAGCGGGTTGGACTTGCTGCGGCAGGATACCACCAGGTCGTTCCCCAGGCGCGACCAGCCCGTGGTGGCAGCCGAGGTCGAGGTACCTTAGCAGAAGACAATCTCGTAGTCAGGTCCAGGCTCGGGGTCAGGGCAGGCGGCAGAAATGCGAGGTCAAGTCCAAATCCAGGGTCAGCAACGGGAGGTCCAGGCAGGTGGGAACGGGAACACTGGCACACGGAACACAGCAACACGGAGGAACTCGGGTAACACGGCTACACAGGACTACACAGGAGCGGAGACACACAGGAACGCAGGAATACAGAGGAACGCAGGAATACAGAGGAACGCAGGAATACACTGGAACGCAGATAATCACCAGGAAGCTTTCTCTTAGGCTGTGAGGCACAAAGATCCGGCACGGAACACAGGAAGAGGCAGGATTCTTAAAGGTGAGGTGTTCAGCCAGTGCACCAATTAGCAGTGCGCTGGCCCTTTAAATTTTCGGCAGGAGCCTCGCGCGCCCTAGGAGGCGGGGACGTGTGCGCACGGCAGTCCGGGGAAGAGCAGGAGCCGGGAGAGGTAAGTGAGACGGGGCAGCAGCGGGGGCACACGGAGGAGCACGGATGCGCCCGCGATCCGAGACAGGGATCGCGGGAGCACCCGTGACACATACATCTGACACATGGAGTGTTTTTGCAGACATGCAGCAGAAACCCGAATAAACATGGTTCACACACAGACTGAAAAATCTAATCATGGATCCGTTGTTTGTGCCCTAAGAACGGCCGCCACTAGGAATTTTTGGGCCCATTACTAACAAGATTTTTGCCCCACAACACACTTTAGTTCCCATCTTAGATACATAGAGACAACATATGCCCCCCAATTAGATTGGTAGCCACAACACATGCCTTCCCCAGTAGATAGGTAGCCACAGCATATGCCCTTCCCAATAAATATGTAGACACAACACATGCCTTCCCCAGTAGATAGGTAGCCACAGCATATGCCCTTCCCAATAAATATGTAGACACAGCACATGTCCTCCCCTAGTAGATAGGTATCCAGTGCAGCACATCCCCCCAGTAGATAAGTATCCAGCGCAGTACATGCCCCCCAGTAGATAAGTATCCAGCGCAGCACATGCCCCCCGGTAGATAGGTAGTCCCCACACATGTTCCCCATTAGATAGGTAGCCACAGTACCTGCCCCCAAGTTTTGGGGTCTCTGACTGACAAGAATTTTGCCTCCTCAACACTTCAGTTTCTCTCTTATACTACTATGTCACATTCCATATAAGTTCTTCATAAATCAATCGCAGGGTGGGTTGGTTTGGGGGAGACTGCAGCTCGTGCCCCTCTAGCAGCTGGATCAGGGGACTGCAGGCGCCCTTTGCCCTGATGATGACAGCCGTAGGCCCAAGTACAGCACATTTTCCTGTGCACATAGTTTAAAACAGTGACTTAATTCTATGAGCTCAATAATTCAATTCCACCATAGGACTTGTGCTGCCACATATTTATATATGGGTGGTCCAGGGTCTGGACTTAAATATTCATGTGATTTTATCAGTAAAATTGGTATGCAAATCTTCTGTATGCAAACCTTACCTTGGAGTGTTCCTCTATTGCTGACCAGATCACATTGGGTTCTTGAATGTCTGTTAGTTTTATTCAGTACAGATTATGGATAAATTATGACAAAATGCAAATAAGACATTTATTTTAACATTGTATAAATATTCCTTTATTTTCTTGCATCTTGAACTGTACAGAGCTGCTCTTTTATGTTTAATCCTAGTAACACAAAAACTAGATTCCTGAATAGGACTCCATAATCTGCAAGATTAGCCAAAAACTTGCAATACATTATTAGGTAAGTGTCACGTTATTATTGTATAAATTATCTAGATTATTAGCATTCTAGTAATGGAAAAAGGATAAGGATACTGAATACAGAGGAGTTACACTTGAGTATGGGAGATGAAAGGATTTGTATTGTTTAACCATTCTTTTGATGTACAAATGTGAAGTTGTATACAAAGATATTCACAGAATACCCATAATCCTCTAGAAATGTGTTTTTCCTATTAAATACAAACAGTTTAGATGTTATTTAAATGCACAATGAATATGAGAATCATTTGTCTTGACTGTAATAAGATCCTCCTGTAGCAGTCTTATTTGTTGAGCAGACCATAGATTAGTGTTCATGGTGTACCAGTCCAACCTTTCCATGCATAACGCCTTTTTGTATGACCAAACAACTCAGTCCACAGGACCTTCTTCCAAAATGAAACCGGCTTGTCCAAATGTGCTTTTGCATGCCTCAGGCAAACCTGTCTGTGGTGTGCTTGCAGAAACGGCTTCTTTCACATCACTCTCCCATACAGCTTCTCCTTGTGCAAAGTGCGCTGTATTGTAGACCGATGCACAGTGACACTGTTTGCAGTAAGATGATGCTGCAGGTCTTTGGAGGTAGTCGGTGGATTGTCCTTGACTGTTCTCACCATTCTTCTTCTCTGCCTTTCTGATATTTTTCTTGGCCTGCCACTTCTGGGCTTAACAAGAACTGTCCCTGTGGTCTTCCATTTCCTTACTATGTTCCTCACAGTGGAAACTGACAGGTTAAATCTCTGAGACAACTTTTTGTATCCTTCCCCTGAACAACTATGTTGAACAATCTTTGTTTTCCGACCATTTGAGAGATGTTTTGAGGAGCCCATGATGCCACTTCTTAGAGGAGATTCAAACAGGAGAACAACTTGCAAGTGGCCTCCTTAACCCCTTAAGGACGCAGGGTATTTTCGCTAATTTCTCGCTCCCCATCTTCAAAAATCCATAACTTTTTCATTTTTCCGTGTATAGAGCTGTGTGAGGGCTTTTGTGCGTAACAAATTTTACTTTCCCATGATGTTATTTATTATTCCATGCCATGTAGTGGGAAGCCGCAAAAAAATTCCAAATGTGGAAAAATTGAAAAAAACTGCATGTGCGTCATGTTCTTGTGGGCTGTTTTTACGACTTTCACTCTGCGCTCCAAATAACACCTCTACTTTATTCTTTGGGTCCGGGCGATCGCGGTGATACCAAATTTATACAGGTTTTATTGCGTTTTAATACATTTTCAAAAATTAAACGAATGTGTACAAAAAAGAAAAAAAAATTTTTGCCATCTTCTGACGTGAATAACTTTTTCATACTTTGGCGCATGGAGCTGTGTGAGGTGTCATTTTTTGCGAAATGAGCCGACGTTCTCATTGCTACCATTTTGAGGACTGTGCGACATTTTGATCATTTTTTATTACATTTTTTATGTCATCTAAAAAGGTGTAAAAGTCGCGTTTTGGACATTTGGGCGCCATTTCCCGCCTCGGAGGTCACCGCCGTCAATAACCGTTTTTATATTTTGATAGATCGGGCATTTTGGGACGCGGCGATACCTAATGTGTCTGTGATTTTACTATTTATTATATTTTATATCAGTTCTAGGGAAAGGGGGGTGATTTGAACTTTTAATATTTTAGTATTTTTTTACATTTTTTAAACTTTTTTTTTCTCTTTTTTCCCACTATTTCTTAGACCCTCTGATCGCTCCTGCCATATACTGCAATACTACTGTATCGCAGTATATGGCATTTCTGCTCACTATACATTACAATGAGCCACAGGCTCCGACTGCGGGTGATAGCGATGATAGTGATAGCGATGGGTCTTTGCTGCGATATGCAGCAAAGCCCATCTCTGTATGAAGAAGGCTCAGCCCATGAGCCTTCTTCATACAACCTTCACAGCTCCATGGCGGATATATCCGTCACGGAGCGTGAAGGGGTTAAATACCTTTTCTCATGATTGGATACACCTGGCTATGAAGTTCAATGCTCAATCAGGTCACCAAACCAATTTAGTGCATCAGTAAGTCAGTAAAAAGTAGCTAGGAATATTCAAATAAAGCAAATGATAAGGGTACCCATACTTTTGCACCTGTCAAATTTTGTTTTAATGCATATTGCACATTTTCTGTAAATACAATAAATCTCATTTCAATCCTGAAATATTACTGTGTCCATCAGTTATTAGATATATCAAACTGAAATAGCTGTTGGAAGAACCCAAATTTTGATAACTAAAATGATTAAGATTAATAGGGTTGCCTAAACTTTTTCATATGACTGTAAGTATTATGGATTTGTACATATTTTAGAGGAAATTTTTCATTTTCATGTAATTTTTGGATTTTATTACTGTAAAGCAAAGTCACATGAAGGTGTTAGTGTGTATGAATTTAAAAGTTATTTTTGTACACATGGAAGGCAGTGATTCCTGAAAAAAATAGATTTTGACAGAATAGAAGATATTTTTCACATTTGTGAATTGCAACTAAATATGGCATTTTAAGGAGAGTACATTCTTGTCAATGTTATGTATTGTGGTATATTTAAATCTGCTCATTTTGTTTTTTTATTTTATGCCTACTGTCTGAATACACTGGTGCTTTATATACAGACTTCTATAAGACGGATAGTAGTAGTTAGGAATACATTTTAATAGACATAAGGGTAGCACATACTGAGGACAGATCCCCTTAAAGTAATAAATGATGCAGTTTGTGTAATGTTATTTTTTTTTTGCATTTGTATTTTGTTTACACTGTCCCACACAGCTTATCAGATAGCTTAGGTTTACTCCTGCTCCCTTATCTTGTACTGTACTTTGCCTGTGGTAAGCAGTTAATTTGTACATACTGTTTTCTGGTTCTTCTCAGATGAATTTTATTTCCATTTTAGATAATCTACATGAGACACACTGCATTATTTGATGTTAACATATGAACATGTTGAAGGCCAAATACAGCACATGGTAGAGGCGTAGCCGTCCAAGTGCAAAATCTATAACAAAAACTTGGGGCATTCATAGAAGTCACAGGGCTCATATATATATATATATATATATATATATATATATATATATATATATATATGTATGTATGTATGTGAGACACTGAAGGGGTTAACTGTGGATGGGCGGTATGTTTCCCCTAGGTTTTCCTATTATGCAAGGCCTTAAGTGCTGAGGTTGTGGTGTCCAGCACCTTGGACACAGGTGGTGGGAACAGCCTAATCAGCCTGCATAAAGCCGCTGAGCAGAGCTGAGAGTGTTGTCTCTCTGAAAGGAGGCTGGAGAGCACACAGCCCTGACTTCTGTGCCTGGAGCAGCAAAGTCTTTTTCTTAGTGGTGAGTTAGAGAATCACTGTATAGTTAGCACCCTGACGGGTAGGTTATTATTTGTTTTTGATGCCTGAATGTGAAGGCTGTTTATTTTGTTTCTGCTGCAATAAACGCAGGCGAGACCTGTTTTGGACTGTACCTTGGTGTCACTGTCTTGAACTGCATCACGTATCACCGCTACCACGGTCTCTACTGGGCCAAATCTCCCACATATGGTGCTTCGGATTGCGGGCAGTTCAAAAGACACACACCTGAAAGGCTCGCTACCTCCTGCAACAGTGTATGGCCTGGGTGAAAGCAGCAGGCAAATTGCAGGGTAAAGCCAAGATGGAGGACTTTATTAAATACCTGCAAGAGGAGGCCAGAGCTAATCGGCAGCAGCAGCAGGCCATGCTCCAGCAGCAGGAGGAGAGGTCCCGCCAGCAGCAGGAGGAGAGGTCCCGCCAGCAGCAAGCCATGTTTCAGCAACAGGAGGAGAGGTTCCGCCAGCAGCAGGAAGAGTCCCGGACTGATCGGCAGCTGCAGCAAGCCATGCTCCAGCAACAGCAGGAAGAGTCCCGAGCCATGTTCAAGCTGATGATGGAAAAGTTTTCTGGCGTTATGGCAACACCGCAAGCGACGACTACTGAGGGGTCCCTTACTGGTTTGCAAGTGTACCCGGTTGTCCAGCATTCCGCACGGGCTGCAGTGCAGAAGGCCTTACAAAAGATGACGGGGACCGACGATGTGGAGGCGTATCTCACTGTGTTCGAGCGAGTAGCTGAGCGAGAGGAGTTACCAGCTGAGCAGTGGGCAGATGTCTTGGCACCGTTCCTGACAGGTGAATGACAGAAGGCCTACTACGACCTGAGTGAAACGGAGGCCCGTGAGTAAGCCCAGCTAAAGGCGGAGATTCTGGCTCGTCTTGGGGTCACCATACAAGTTCGTTCCAGCCGGGTCCACCAGTGGGCGTACTCAGAAAAACTACCCCCGCGCTCCCAAATGCACGACCTGATCCATCTCGTCCGGAAGTGGCTACAACCAGAGGACTGCACCCCAGCACAAATGGTCGAAAGAGTTGTTCTTGACAAGTTCATCCGTTCTCTGCCCTCTCGGCTCCAGCGATGGGTTGGACAGGCCGGTCCAACCAATGCTGAGGAACTCGTGTCCCTAGTAGAGAAATATCTGGCTACGGAGGATCTTCTACTTATCTCTCCCGCACGAAGCAGTGCCAGTGACAGGGTCACCAAACCATCTGGTAAGACTGCTACTGCAGAAAAGGGGAGACAGGTCAGGTTGGGAGGGGGTTCATTGGGGGGCTCGGATACACAGAAACCCAACGAGGCCCGTGACAGAGGTCACAGTCGTATCCTGTGCTGGCGATGCCATGAAATGGGCCATATTGCTGCCAACTGTCCCCTGTCGGTGGAGCCAATGGACTGCAACCAGACCCGGCGAGTGTCACTGTTTGCCCTGCCGGTTCTGGCAGCAGAGTCGGTCACGGATGCAGAACCCCAAGTGTGTATGGTCACAATCGGGGGTCACACGGGGGAAGCCTTGCTAGACTCAGGGAGTCTGGTCACCCTGGTGCGGGGAACTTTGGTTGATCCTGGACTATACAGTGGGCAGAAAGTGGGAGTGTTGTGTATACATAGGGACACTCGCGAATATCCCACTGCTGTCATCAACCTACATACACCTTGTGGTACTGTCACCCATGAAGTGGGGGTGGTGGGGACCCTGTTTCATGAGGCTATTATCGGCAGTGACTTATCGGTGTTTTGGGACCTCTGGAGAAGAAGACCCACCTCAGGTGCTATTACAGAAAATGGACATCAGATAGGTCCGGCCTTGGCTCCTGAACCCTTTGAGTACCCACACCAGCAGTAGGGGTGATCCCAGGTGATGAATTCTCTCCCCTAGAGGTCCTAGCTGGTGAGGTCGAGGGTCACGAGGAGGTGCCCGACATGCCGGACCTTGAGATTTCCCGTGAAAATTTTGGGGCTGCACAGCTGCAGAACCCTACCTTATTTAAAGCACGGGAGAATGTTAAAGTGATAAATGGGGTACTCCAAATACCAGGGGCTGACAAAATATACCCCCGAATGGTGATTGTTGGGGAACTGTTGTACAGGGTTGACCAGGTACGGGGTGAGGAATTTGAGCAACTTGTAGTACCCCAAATCTCACCGTAGGCTGGTGCTAGATTTGGCACATAAACATGTGCTGGGAGGGCACCTAGGTGCTGAGAAGACCCGAGAGAGGATCCTACAGAGATTTTTCTGGCCCGGGGTGTGGGAGGAGGTAAACCAGTATTGTAGCTCCTGCCCTGAGTGCCAACTTACTGCCCCGGTGTCCCACTTCAGGAGTCAAGTCCACAAGGGGGCACCAGTACATCCTGGTTATCCTGGACTACGCTACACGGTATCCAGAGGCAATTCCGTTAAGGAACACCTCCTCCAAAAACATTGCTAGGGAGCTGTTCCAGGTATTCTCACGTACAGGCCTCCCCAAGGAAATCTTGACTGACCAGGGAACCCCATTCATGTCTAGAGTAATGAAGGAGATGTGTAAATTACTCCAGGTTAAACAGCTCCGCACCTCTGTATATCATCCTCAGACAGATGGCCTGGTCGAGAGGTTTAACAAGACCTTGAAGGGGATGCTAAAGAGGGTGGTCAGCAAAGATGGGAAGGACTGGGATTGTTTGTTGCCTTATTTGATGTTTGCCATACGTGAAGTTCCCCAGTCCTCCATGGGTTTCTCACCCTTTTGAGCTGTTATATGGCCGTTCCCCACGTGGGCTTTTGGATGTAGCTAAGGAGACCTGGGAACAGGAGAGGACCCCCCACCATAGTGTGATTGAACACGTCTCCCTTATGCAGGACCGCATAGCGGCAGTAATGCCCCTTGTAAAGGAGCACATGACAAGGTCCATATGAGGTCATGGAAAAAGTGGGGGAGGTTAACTACAAGGTATCTCAGCCGGGGAGGAGGAAACCCGAACAGATATACCACGTGAACCTCCTAAAGCCATGGAGGGAAAGAGAGTCCCTGATGGCCGTGGGAGTAGAAAAGGCGCCTGTCCCCAAGAAGGTGACACCGGAGGTAGGTGTACCCGATGCCAAGGTGCCTGAAGTGCCAGGGCCCAGATTCAGGAAGCGAAGGAGTTTGTGCTCCGAAACGTTGATGTGTTCTCTAAGTTACCGGGTCGTACTTCAGTCATCAAGCATGACATCATAACCGAACCCCACATCCGGGTACACCAAAAACCCTACCGGGTCCCTGAAGCGCGCCGGCTTGCCATATCCGAAGAAGTCAGGCAGATGTTAGACCTGGGGGTTATCGAGGAGTCTAAAAGTGACTCGTCGAGTCCTATTGTGTTGATTCCCAAACCTGATGGTTCCCTACGGTTCTGCAATGACTTTAGGAAGTTGAACGAGGTGTCCAAATTTGATTCTTATCTGATGCCCAGAGTTGACGAGTTGATAGAACGACTTGGACAGGCTAGGTTCTTCTCCACCCTTGACCTGACGAAAGGGTATTGGCAGGTACCCC
This sequence comes from Engystomops pustulosus, assembly GCF_040894005.1. Lineage (NCBI taxonomy): Eukaryota > Metazoa > Chordata > Amphibia > Anura > Leptodactylidae > Engystomops > Engystomops pustulosus. The sequence continues at coordinate 86,623,832 of NC_092414.1, read as the reverse complement.
TTACTGACAGGGCCAAAGAGAAGACCGCTTTTGTTACTCCTGATGGGCTTTTTCAGTATGTGGTACTCCCCTTTGGGCTACATGGGGCTCCTGCCACATTCCAGAGGTTAATGGATCTCGTGCTAAAACCTCACCGGAGATATGCCTCGGCCTACCTGGATGAAATCATAGTCTATAGTAACGATTGGGAGAGTCATCTAGCCAAGGTACAAGCAGTGGTAGACTCTCTGAGGGCAGCAGGGTTGACAGCGAACCCCCAAAAGTGTGCACTTGGTCTGGAAGAGGCCCGTTACTTGGGGTACCGTATTGGGCGAGGTGTCATCAAACCCCAAGTAAATAAAGTGAAGGCGATACAGCAGTGGCCACGACCCATGAGCAAGAAGCAAGTGAGGGCTTTCCTAGGCATAGTGGGCTATTATCGCCGATTTATTCCCGATTTTGCGACAATTGCGGCACCCCTAACTGATCTGACCAAGGGTAGCAGGTCGGTAATGGTAAAGTGGAGTGAAGAGGCTGAGGGTACGTTTCAGCGACTTAAGACGGTTTTGTGTGAGGGACCGCTACTGATCACTTCACCAAGACCTTTATTGTGCAGACTGACGCTTCTGACGTGGGCTTAGGGGCTGTCCTGTCCCAAGTAGTGGAGGGTGAGGAACATCCCGTGACATTCCTGAGCCGCAAGCTCACACCCCCTGTGAAGAACTATAGCATAGTTGAGAGGGAGTGCTTGGTGATTAAATGGGCTCTGGAATCCCTGAGATATTACTTGATAGGGCTAGTGACCGATCACTCTCCCCTCACCTGGATGAGTTAGGCCAAAGAGAGGAACGCCAGGGTCACAAGGTGGTTCCTAATGTTGCAGAATTTCAAGTTCACGGTAGAACATCGAACAGGAAAGTTGCATGGGAATGCCGATGCCCTGTCTCGTACCCACTGTCTGATGGCCAAAAGTGTTCGCCCCCACAGGGTCAAACAGAGGGGGAGGGTATGTGAGACACTGAAGGGGTTAACTGTGGATGGGCGGTATGTTTCCCCTAGGTTTTCCTATTATGCAAGGCCTTAAGTGCTGAGGTTGTGGTGTCCAGCACCTTGGACACAGGTGGTGGGAACAGCCTAATCAGCCTGCATAAAGCCGTTGAGCAGAGCTGAGAGTGTTGTCTCTCTGAAAGGAGGCTGGAGAGCACACAGCCCTGACCTCTTTGCCTGGAGCAGCAAAGTCTTTTTCTTAGTGGTGAGTTAGAGAATCACTGTATAGTTAGCACCCTGACGGGTAGGTTATTATTTGTTTTTGATGCCTGAATGTGAAGGCTGTTTATTTTGTTTCTGCTGCAATAAACGCAGACGAGACCTGTTTTGGACTGTACCTTGGTGTCATTGTCTTGAACTGCATCACGTATCACCGCTACCACTGGGCCAAATCTCCCACAATATATATATATATAAGATTTTTCTTTCTTCAAAAGTCGTCTTATACGCCGGAATATACGGTAGTTTGAAACAGAACCAGAGATGTAACAGTCAGAATTCTGTATTTAAAAATCAAGTTTTTTTAATGTCACTTTATGAGGGGATATTGTGTTTCTTTGCAGACTTTATTTCACTGCTAGCGGACCCTATAACAGGGGCTCATAGGGGTTTAACTTTTACTGGAGTTTACCCTTATACACCCCCGGGTTGGGAACTGCCCTTGTAAGGGTTGGAATAAACACTGGGTAACCAGGGATAGTGGATTACTACATCTATATGAATGCTCTTCCTTGGCTTCAGGACTGCCCGTCAGAATTTGAAGGCCACAAACCAGGCATAAGCGCTATATTTGATAAGGCACATTATTTTCCTATATGCTGGTTTGTAGGCGTTATAAGACAAACTGCTGATTAGTGTAAGTAACCCGTTTTTGTGGGGGTTTTTTGTTTGGTTACTGTTTTGTGGTGTTTTCTGGTACATCTGTACCCTAGTGGGATGTTTTAATGTATATTGAATAAAGGAACCATTTTTAATGTTCATGCAATCTTTAATAGGACGCCATAATTGTGTTTCTAGGTGCCAGGGTTCAGGAGAGATGACCGTTTGAAATGAGCTTCCCTCCAGCCTGAAGACAGAAGGCAGATGGAGCTGCAGAAGACACTGGGGCAGATTTATCAAGCTGTCTGAAAGTCAGAATATTTCTAGTTGCCTATGGCAACCAATCACAGCTCCCCTTTAAAATGTTCATGAGCACTGGTAAAATGAAAGCTGAGCTATGATTGGTTGCCATGGGCAACTAGAAATATTCTGACTTTCAGACAGCTTGATAAATCTGCCCCACTGCGCAAGAGTACATGCAACCTCTGCCTCTGTCTCTGACAATAGAAAATGGTGATGGAATGACACTGTATATATTTATAACATATTTTGGGAAAGGTTTCTACAATTTTACCACTTAATAAAAAAATGCAGATAGGAAAAATTACAAAAGAAAATAGGTTTATAATTTTATGTATTTGTTTATTTGTCTACTAATTCTACGAAAAAAAACTTTTCATGAAAAAAAGTGCCATAAAAAAACTAAGTAAAACTATTAGGTCAGAACAGAACTGCAAAATTGAGCTGGACTTTCAGGCACCAATGATCTCTGGTCCATAGGGGTTAATCAGGTGAGTTTTTAGGATGTCCACACAGTTGCACTTATTTTTTCTTCATAGTGCAGTGACAGAATTGTGTCTGATATCAGTTATAAATGTATTGCAAACTACAAACACACAATACCACGGCTCTTTAAGTGCAGACTATTAAAAAGTGTTGGACAAAATGCAACCAAGACACAATTCTGTCACGCAGACATAATAAATACTGAAAGCACCAAATAACATCTTCTATATGAAAACCAAGACAAAAAGCTGACAGACACAATAATATATACACAATAATATATAATTCTGTGTTTGGGTTTGGCTGTGCCGACACGGCGTATTGGCTGACTGCGGCCTAACAGCCAATCCGGCAAATTGACTCCCCTTGCTACTAACCACGATTGGCCAAAGGGACTCAGAGCTGTAACGTGGCTTAATTCTTGTGTTTGGATTAACTGAGCCACACACTGCTCCTTGCATTTCGGTCCTGCCCAGTAAGGGTTACTAGCCTGATGGACAGTTTCCCCAGTGTGCTGCTGGAGGCGTGTCCGGGATCGGCTTTATATACCTGCCCATTCCCATCTTACCGCGCTGGTTATTTTGAGTTTCGTCTTCCCTGTGTTTCTAGTTTTACCTGTCTCCGTTTGTCTGCCTGTATCTGTACCTGATCTGTATATTACCCACTTGACCTTGATCTTGGCCTTACCTGTATATAACCTGTTTGATCTAGACCTGACCTGTGTATATCCCGCCTGTACCTCTATCTGGATCTGACCTGTGATTATCTGCCTGAAGACCTGTCTGTGTCTTTTGTTTTGTCCCTGTCTCAGTCCTGTGTCTGTATTCTGTGCACCAGTGTGATCACTGGTCTATTCCTGTATTCTGGTTACCTGTTCAGTACTGTGTTAGTATTCTGTGCGCCAGTGTGAACACTGGTCTTTTCCTGTATTTCCGTTACCTGTCTGCTCCAGCAGCTGCCAGATGAAATAAGTTTCCCCTGTCATGTTGTAGGGTCGCTCAGGGACCGTGAGTTAGGTTCCTGATAGTGGGATCACCCTTATCAGGGCAGTTTATCTGCTTTAGGCAGGGCCTTAGCCAGCAGGGACGTCGCAGGGTGAGTTCGCCACCACTTACCTAGTCTGACAGCTAGCGCCAAGCCTGGTTGTGGTTGCACGGTTTGCTGGACAGGTACTGACAAGTACACAAAGTGTATCACTCGCTGTCGTGGAACCTGTCCAGGTATTATGGCCAAGTGCAAATTTGCCCAGCAATATCTGCTGATAACAGAGTTACAATAACACAATTATGTACAAAAGTACAAATAATTTAGAGTTGCTATTTTCTTCACTCCACTAGACATCAGAAACTGGTTTGGACTTTGAAAAAAACTCCATGTGAAAACTGAACATGCAACTGTTTAAATCCCTCAATTAAAGCAAGAAAATATTGAGTAACCAAAGAAAACTGTTGCAAACCTTTAATATACAATAATTAAACATTATATCCTTTTGAATAGTCATACCCTTCCAGTAAAATTGATCTCTACCACTAGGTGCCCAATATAGTTACTTTTGGTCTGATTTCAACTCTGTTAATAGCACAATTATTTTCATTGCACTGTCAAGAATGGCGCCACTGTAGGTGGCTGACTGTGCATCTGTTCTGGCTACCCCGACCCCACCCTCTGCCCTGCAGCCCCAGCTTGGCACTCAGCCTGTCACCCCCCTTTCAGTACCCAGCCAATCAGCAGTAACAAGGGTTCTATGTCGCATGACTTGGTGCAACAGAGCACTGGAACTTGGCAGCCAAGAGTAACAGTTATAGCATCATCGGAGCACCTGAAATGTAAGTGATCACAACCAGTGCCATATAGCAAGTCAGGAGGAACACTGTACCAAAGCTCCAGTGGTAGCTTAAGCGCTGATACTTGGCAAAAGTGGAGCTACAGACAGAGTCTCTTCTGCCAAAATTATAGCAGCACACCACTGCTTCACCCCAAATTATCTTTAAAAAACCTGAGTCTCTGCATGTGTCTTGTAACTGTAAGTGATATTTTGGACTAAAAAAAAAATATTAAAAAAAAATGTCAGCTAACCCAAGATAATTTAGTACAGCAGCATAGTGGATGGGATTTAATCCTACTGCATAAGAAACAACAATTGATTCATATTTGCTTTTAATGCCAGATCATCCAGTCTTTATATATTCCATTAGTTCCTCAGGATCCCAGTATGTATAATGGGCAAAAAGTCTGAGCAAAAAATATTGATAAATCCATCTTCATGCAATACAGAATTTAAAAGTCTACAGGTCTGTTTAGTGACTGGAATTTTGATTCTTTTCAATATAAAATGGTGAAAATAAAAACAAAATTCATTGCTCAATTCACATGTCATAGTAAAGAATTTGACAATATATTTTGTAGTGAAACCACCATGTGCAAAAACCCTTAAGCAAAGTGCAGGAAAAGTTGGTTTGCTTTTGTTTCTATAAAACTGATATCTTAGTAACTTTCATGATTTATTCTTGACTCCTGACTACAAAGAAGGTCATTTCTTTTTATTGAATAATGTAATTTTCAAAACATGTCAACCTCAGGCTGTAGCTAATCTTCCACTTCCTACAATAGCTGTTTGCAAATGAGTAGTTCCCTCAGATAATTTTCCATCTGATTTTGCCAAACAGTCTGGGTAATATTTCCCAGTGTAAATATTTATCTAGGTTTTCTTAGAGTGTGGATGGCATTTAAAATGTTTTCCTCTGCTACTATTTAAATATCCATGTTATGAAATTGTGTAAGATAATGTAACACTGTCAAATAATGTATAATGTCCTTTGATAGAAGCAAACTGAAGCACACTAGTTTATTGTCATTCTTTTATATCATGATTCATACAATCTTACTAGAAACTCACAAGTCCACTGAAAAAAAAACAGAACTGGTCAAATAATCAAATGTATATGTGTAATGTTATCTCAGTATTCACAAGTATATACAACCTACGTCAGAAGAATGGAAATCTTTGCAACCCTGTTATGACAAACATTGTTACCTTCACAAAAACAGAAACGTATGCATTAAGTAGCTAATATAGACCCATAACTACATACTATACATGTCTAGAAAATTAAATAAACTATTTAGCTTGACCTACTAAAATATTCATTATATTGCTACCGTAATAGATCTGGGGAGGATCTGGGAGCAGACTGGTGACGCAAACACAGTGAACACTGACACTAAGCCCCCTTTTCATCTGTCCCTGCCCGATTGCCTTGCCTACCCTAGACGGTAGGGAACGCCTAGATGATGTGCCCTACCTGCACCAAAGTGCAGACACAGAGATAAAGACATGACAAAACAAACAGATAAGAATGGTGAATATCAACAGGAAAAACACTTATGAAAACTGAATGGCCAAGAGTCAGAAACACCAGGATATAGAATGGCAGAATATCACAAGCTTACTAACTATAGACTAAAGTAGGCAATGAATAACGATCAGGAAGTGCTTATATGCAAATCTAAAGTCTAAGTCTGAAGGTGATTGGAGAGGGATACTCTTAATCACAGCTGAGAACCAGAGCAGGGTTTGCAAGAGTCAGAAGAGTGTGGTACAATTCAATCAAGGCTATCAGGGAAAGGTATAGAGCTGTTTTCATATTAGTAAAAGAGAAGGAAATTAACACATATCTGCACATCCTCAGGTATACCTTATGAACAGAGGATGATATTGGCACTACTACTGCATCAGGTTTTATAATGGCAATTTGCATATACTCCAGAATTTAATAAAGAGTGATCAGCTTAACAGCAATTAATTGCAGAGTCAATATTTGCCTAGAAAATGAACTTTTTCCCCCAAAACACATTTCAACTTCATTGCAGGCCTGCCTTAAAGGGAGCAGCTAACATCGTTTCAGTGATTGCTCCAGTAACACAGGTGTGGGTGTTGATGAGGACAGGGCTGGAGATCAATCTGTCATGATGAAGTAAGAATCACACAACTGGACACTTTAAAAGGAGGCTGGTGCTTGGCATCATTGTTTCTCTTCTGTTAACCATGGTTATCTCTAAAAGACACGTGCAGTCATCATTACACTGCACAAAACTGGCCTAACGGAAGAGTATTGCAGCTAGAGAGACTGCACCTCAGTCAACAATCTATCGCATCATCAAGGAATTCAAGGAGAGAGGTTCAATTGTAGCCAAAAAGGCTCCAGAAGGACCAGCAAGCGCCAGGACTGTCTCTTAAAAGTGTTTCAGCTTTGGAATCGGACTACCAGCTCAGGAATGGCAGCAGGTAGGTGTGAGTGCGTCTGCACTGTGAGGCGAGGCTCTTGGAGCAAGGCCTGGTGTCAAGTAGGGCAGCAGAGAAGCCACTTCTCTCCAGAAAAAACATCTGCAAAAGGTACAGGGAGTGGACTGCTGAGGACTGGGGTAAAGTCATTTTCCCCTTTCCGATTGTTTGGAACATCTGGAAAACAGCTTGTTCGAGAAGACAAGGTGAGCGATACCACCAGTCTTGTCTCATGCCAACTGTAAAGCATCCTCCAACCATTCATGTGTGGGGTTGCTTCTCAGCCAAGGGAATCGGCTCTCTTACAGTCTTGCCTAAAAACATATCCATGATTAAGAATGGTACCAGAATGTCCTCCAGGAGCAACTTCTCCCAACAGTCCAAGAGCAGTTTGGTGATCAACAATGCCTTTCCCAGCATGATGGAGCACCTTGCCATAAAGCAAAGGTGATAACGAAATGGCTCAGGGAACAAAACATAGAGACTTTGGGTCCATGGCCTGGAAACTCCCCAGATCTTAGAATTCAGAATGTTGACAAAAGCATTTTAAGACCGGAATACCATAGGCATTTGGAATCTGTCACCAGTTAAAAATCACTACAACAAATATACTTAAAGGGAACCTATCATCAGAAATTAGCCTAATAAACCACTACCAGTATGTCGTCAAGAAGCTGAACAGCTCCTCCCATGTGATTGACATTGTGCGTCAGACTTCAGGAGATTTAATCAGTGATGTCCCTGGATGAAGGACCATAATTACAGTGAAGGGGGTGTTTTAAGGCAGAGAAAGCTTGACTTCACTGTTAAACTCTCCGCCTTCTTGACTTCATAAAACCAATTTACATCTTACTTAAAAGATCACCAGGTGATGAAAGAAATGCAATAAAGAAGCTGCTCAGCTGCTTGACAACATAATGGTAATGGTTTATAAAGCCAATTTCTGATGACAGGTTCCCTTTAAAAATTTGTTTATACCTTGCATGATAACATGAGGAAAACAACGACAGACAGATTATTAATTAATTTTATTAATTGTAATGGGAAACTAATTTTTAATAATTTTTTTTAGGTCTGTATGTATTTATCTAATGTGTATGTGTGTGTTGTGTCTGTGTTTATTCACTGTCGTGAATAAAATTAAAATTTTGATAGATTAGCACTTTTTATTTCTTTCTATATCAGTTCTAGGGAAATGTGGGTGATTTGAACTTTTAGGATTTTTTAAAAATGTTTTTTTTTGCTTTTTAAATTTTTTTTCATAACTTAATTTTGGGGAAACCATCAACATGTTCTAGTGTTTTACAAAAAATACAGGACTAAACAGCTGTTTGCACCAAACAATGGGGCTCATTTACTAAGGGTCCGAACGCCGCACTTGACGGGTTTCCCAAATATTTCCCAAATATTTCCGTTTTGCACCGAATTGCCCCAGGATTTTGGCGCACGCGATCGGATTGTGGCGCATCGGCGGCGGCTTTCACGCAACAGAAATCGGGGGGGGGGTAAACGTCGGAAAACTGGACGGATTTGGAAAAAACGCAAATTTTTTTAAAAAAATTGTGTCGCAAATGTAGCACTCACATGCACCAGAACGAAGGAGGTGAATTCCAGTGAACTCCGGCAGACTTCAACGCAGCAGCGACACCTAGTGGACATCGGGCGCTCGACCTTAGTGGATGGACCAGATAAGTAAATCTGTCCCAATATCTAAAACTTAGAACAATAGGGTGTGTCAATGAAAATAAAACTAAACTTTTAGGGGGGATACGTGCCAAACACACTGGTGGCTTTGGTCACTACTACATAAACTACACGGTACAGTGGCTACTGGAGTGTAAGATAAGCAGCTCTTTGAGTGTACACAACACATCAGAAATGCAGTGAAAATCAATCACAATTGGGGCGTGCTGAGCTTGACTTCAGCATTCAGCACATGCCCCAATGCCCACAATGCCAATAGGACTTGGATATAACAAAAGCAGATTACATGCTGCACACAGCTCTGGTTTACTGCACCCCCCCCCCTTCCCCCATTTACACTGGGTCACCTCAGGAAATATACATATATACATATATTTAAATTTTTTAGGGAAATGCTGAGTAATCCTTCAAGAGCATAATGAATGAATGACAACGTAATGAATAATAGCAAATTAATAAGACATGTGTTTAGAGAAATCAATGCAGGATAAAGAGCAAGGTATCTGGAGACTACTTATTCAATGATTGATTAGTAAAACGTCATAGCAGACAAAGAAGGATAAAATGGCAAAGAAATTCATTTAGAGAAAGCATTTAAATGATGACATAATGTCAATATAAATGTTAATATTTTATTAATACATTACATGCAGGGAAGTCATTTAAGAATCAAGCAGCCAAAAAGCTACTGTAGCCTGGGCAAGAAAAAAAATCAATTCTATAATTAAGGCTAATTTTAGTAGTTTTGAAGTCATTTCCCATTCTACTGAACATCTTCACTGCACATTGCGGGCACCTTGCGATACCGTGCTGAATGCCCACAACTAAATAAATAGGGCAGGTCCCATTCCTGTTCATGTTTGTGGTGCTGGCAGTCATTTCTTGTTGACATGATGACCTTCAGAAGGGCTGAAGGGGGCATCATGTTCCCCTGTTTGTGGCTTGCAAAATGGACACATCTGTGTGCCAAAGGCCATACACTGTTTATCCCTTATTGAGCATAATGTATACCTAGCTCATAGAGTACTTCAAAAGACAATTCAAACATTGTTAATACAGAGCTTTACATTGCTGAAAACCACAACATCCCTATCCTGTCATGTGAACAAACATACAAGAAAGTCCCTACAATATACAGGGTGAGTAAAAATTCCCAGAGCACCATTTTACTTCAGAGACGAAAGGGGAAATGACAGATTTGTTTACCACGGAGAGTAAGGGGCCTATCTTTATGTCAGAAACATGATGCCATCTTGAAAGCTATCACATTGTATCAAGGGCAAGATTTTCTAATGGGAAGGTGGTCATGTAGCACATCAAAGAAGACTAAAATCAATTAGATTTACAATGACTCTGTTGTTCAAAAGATAATTTTAGTGACCAGTGGAAGGAAGCTGCTACTAAGAGAAATAAAATTATGGGATGTATCAAGAGAGGCAGAGATGCTCATGATAAAGCTACCTCCACATGACACGTACAGTGTTTGCGCTGATGACAATAGAAAAAGACTGCCTCATCCCCATATTGTGGCCCTTCATATCCCTTCTTATTGTGGCCCCCTCATTTTCACCTTATATTGTGGGCCACATCATCTCTCCCTTCATATTGAGGGTACCCTCTCATTGTGGCCCCCTCCTATTGTGGGCCCTCTCATCTCCCACCCCATTATATTGTGGCCTCCAATCTCCCCCCTTATGTTGTGGCCTCTCATCTTTCCCCTCATATTGTGGCCCTTGTGTTCTCCCACCTCATATGGTGGCCTCTCACATCTTCCAGTTCATTTATTAATCCTCACCCCCTCCCAATTGGAGCTCCCTCTCCTCTTTTCAGTTTACAAATAATAAACACTTGATACTCACTTTCCCACATTCCCCAGCAGCTCTCCTCTTCTTTTTATGTTGCTGTGTACAGGCCAGCAGGCGATTACATAATCATATAGCGCCTGCCTGCAGATAGAGGCACATTGATGTATCCGGAGGAAGAGATAGAGTTGGATGACATGGGTCATTACAACTGTCCTCCATATTTGGGTTTGTAAAGAAATATTTGCCCTACTATGGGCTTAAAAGGCATCTACATTTTAGGGGATATTTATAGATATTGCAAATCTGAGATTTCTGAGATACAATTCTGGTTAAAGGAAACCTACCACTTAGTATGGCAGGGGTAAGCTGTAAGTACCGAGCACCAGCTCAGGGTGAGCTGGTGCCGGTACTTACTTTCGTTAGTGTTAAAACCGCGGTATCGCGGTTTTAACACTTTTTAAACTTTAGGGCAGAAGACACTTCGGCGCTGCGTGCGCACGATCGTGCGCGCGCCTCCATAGGAAATAGCGGAGATGTTGCGCGCGCACGGTCGCGCGCAGCGCCGAAGTGTCTTCTGCCCTAAAGTTTAAAAAGTGTTAAAACCGCGATACCGCGGTTTTAACACTAACGAAAGTAAGTACCGGCACCAGCTCACCCTGAGCTGGTGCTCGGTACTTACAGCTTACCCCTGCCATACTAAGTGGTAGGTTTCCTTTAATACATGTCCACTTTTCCATTGGAAAAACCTGTCCTTAATCCTTAATTCAAGATTTCTGCCATGTTATGGACACAGCCTATATGATTGCTGGGGTAATCACATACAGGCAGTCCCCGGGTTACATACAAGATAGGGTCTGTAGGTTTGTTCTTGCGTTGAGTTTGTATGTAAGTCGGAACTGTATATTTTATCATTGTAATCCCAGCCAGAACTTTTTTGGTCTCTGTGACAATTGGATTTTAAAAATGTTGGGTTGTCATAAGAACCAGGATTAACACTAAAGCTTCATTATAGACACACTTGATAACTGTTACAGCTGATCATTGTAGCCTAGGACTAAAGTACAATAAATTACCAATATCCAGAGGTCCATTTGTAACTAGGGGTCGTATGTAAGTCGAGTGTTCTTAAGTAGGGGACCGCCTGTATATCATTTTTAAAATTAAAGGGTGTTGTGGGACTTTACCTCACCCTGTAAAGTTGTTCTAGCTATCCATATGTGGCTGTATGTGATATGCATTAAGAATGACCAGTCTTTCTATCAGTAGTAAAATAATACAATATAAGGTGTTGGCAGGGAGTTTCCAATAAAGGGTTTAATTTCCCATGCGAGGCATGTGGCAGTGACTTCTTCTGAGGGAGATCATGGCATAAGATCATGTTGGATGAAAAAGGAAAATGATGGCCCTCTTGCAGCACCAATGCTTAATTGGTAGATGACTTTTATCTATCTTTCTGATTTTACCACCACCCTTATTTTGTATGTACAACCAATGTATTTGTATGTCTATTGTATATAGAGCATTTTGTGCCCTAAAAGGAAATTTACCATTTGGTAGAATGCAGTTTAAACCAAACATACCTTTAGGTTCCTGTTGTTATGGATTCAGAAACATATCTGGGTAAGTCAAGGAAAATTGAATTTTTAATGAAAATATTTAAAAAATACGCTAATGAGACTCAGGTGCTCCTGTTGCCTTCACACAGGGCGCTGAGCCTCTCTCATTATCTTAATTATTCACATCTTGTCACGGACACCCCCGTGATCCATACCGCAGATCGCGGGTGCACTTGTGCCCCTCTCCGCTCCCACTGGAAAGTATTCAGACCTCTTTAAATTTTTCATTCTTTGAAGCCAATTGCTAAGACCAAAAAAGTTATTTTTTTTGCTCATTAATGTACACTCTGCATCCCATTTTGACAGAAAAAAACAGAAATGTTGCTATTTTTGCTAATTTATTAAACAAATAAAACTGAAATATCACATGGTCATAAGTATTCAGACCCTTTGCTGTTTGATGGTGGAATAAAAGTCTTTTTTCTTTACCACAGAGTGTTGCTTCATCATTTGCTACAGACCCTTTGCTCTGTATTGAGTAGAAATACCTTTTGAGTAGAATACAACAAGGAGCCTTCTTTGGAATGGTGCAGCAAGTATTGCACACCTTAATTTGGGGATCCTCTCCAGTTCCTTCAGGTTGGATGGTGAACGTTGGTGGAAGCCATTTTCAACTCTCTCCATAGATGCTCAATTGGGTTTAGGGATCTGGCTGGGCCAGTCAAGGATGGTCACAGGGTTATTCTGAAGCCACTGCCTTGTTATTTCTAGCTGTGTGCTTAGGGTCATTGTCTTGTTGGAAGGTGAACCCCAAGCCCAGTCTAATGCGCAGAAGTTTTCATCCAGGATATCTCTATACTTGGCCGCATTGATCTTTCCTTCAATTTCAATCAGTTGTTCTGTCCCTGGAGCTGAAAAACACCCCCATAGCATGATGCTGCCACCACCATGTTTCACTGTACTTCTTAGAATTAACACCAAACAGTTCAGTCTTCGTCTCATAAGACTATTTTTCATATTCCTTCTTGTGTTTTTATTTATTTGCAAACTGTATGAGGGGTTTAATTTGTCTTGTACTGAGGAGAGACTTCCATCGGCACACTCTGCCTGACTGGTGGGGGGCTACAGTGATAGTTGACTTTGTGGAACTTTCTCCAATCCTCCTACTGCATTTCTGGAGCACGGCCACAGTGAACTTGGGGTTCTTCTTCACCTCTCTCACCAAGGCTCGTCTCCCACGATTGCTTATTTTCGCTGGACAGCTAGGTCAAAGAAGAGTTGTGGTTGTCGCAAACTTCTTCCATTAAAGGATTATGAAGGTCACTGTGCTCTTTTAGGAAGCTTGAGTGCTGCATAAATTCTTTTGAAACCTTGCCCAGATTTGTCTTGCCACAATTCTGTCTCTGAGATCCTTGGGCAGTCCCTTAGACCTATTATTCTCATGTGCTCTGATATGCACTGCGAGCTGTGAGGTCTTATGTAGACAGGTGTGTGCCTTTCCTAATTAAGTCCAATCAGTTTAATTAAAACTGGATTCCAATGAAGGAATAGAACCATTTCAAAGAGGATCAGAAGGAATTATACAGCGTATGATTTCAATATCATCACAGCAAAGGGTCTAAATACTTATGACAATGTCAGTTTTTATTGTTTAATAAATTAACAAAAATATCTACATTTCTTTTTTTTTTTTTTCAAGATGGGGTATAGAGTGTACATTTAAGAGCAAGAAAATAACTTTTTTGATCTTACCAATTGGCTGCAATGAAACCAAGAGTGAAAAATGTAAAGGGCTCTGAATACTTTCTGTACCCACTGTACCTCTGGAGGAAGTGGAAAGTAACAGTCATGTAACAAACAGAAACAACTACAAACATAATACCGTAATTATATAATTCTAATATGAATATATAACTGCCAAAAAAAATTATGTAATTTGGCAGCATAGATAAAACATGAAGCTAAAGTATCTTGCAAGAGAAAAGAGTACAGTATGTCCTAGTTTGTCCCATTTTCATTGACCACTCACAGTCTGTGAGGATATGCGGATGCCTTATGGGCCGTGAAAAATGTACAAAAGTGGAAGCAGCTTGATGTTTGAATTGAATGTTACTATGCAGCAAGTTAAATGTTACCACGTTTCTGAAACTGCAGAGAATAATCTCTTTTTGAAGACGCTGCCCAGCTGTTTATCAGCTCTCAATAGAGTGGCAGACTGAATGCTTCAATAGTTAGCAATGCCCAAAACCCTACTTATAAATGTCCATGAATTTTCTTGAATTTTATTAATTGCAGCTTTACTGACAGATGGTAACAGACAGTTATAATACAGTCAAAGGTGTTTGGCTAGCTAGAGCGAAAACAAGACTGCTTATACAGCATACAAAAAGGTGGATTCTGATACCCTGTCCTATTTGCTATAAACTGTTAACTAGTACTTATCTCAGGTATTTATTTTCTACAATGTGTTAATCTGTTGTAAATATGATGCTACAAATAAAGTATTTATAGAACCGAACTCTACTTTGCCCTTTACAGATTGTGATAATTTAATGCAAAAACAAAAGGAAACAGTCGATGCACAGCAGAAGGGGATAATGTGGGCTTGAACAGGGAAGAACAATACAATTTTAGTAGCTGATGGAAAAACACAAGCTTTTGATATTAAGCCAAGTTTTACTTTGGTTTTAAGTCTGGATAAATCTTTGGAGATCAACCTGCAAATGCAGCGGTAATACATTATAAAACAACAGATGTACTTGTTATGGAATTTATGTGTTTTTTAAATCCGTCACAAACATTTTTAAAAAAATGTATTTAAATTAAATGCTGTTGTGCAGCTTTTTCACATAAAGTAAAGGGGAAGATCTACTAAGACTAACCAGGGCCTTATTTACATGTTTCTGTAACATGGAAGTGCACTAGTGTTCACCACAGTCAGCATTATGACTGTGGTCATAGTGCCAGATATTATTACCAGATTTGATCCCATTAAACTATTAGCCCCTTCAGAGACGGTATAAAATGTCCATTCTTTATGTGAAATCTCACCTGTATAAAAAAATATATATTTCCAAAGTCATGTGAAAATGAACAGAGAAAAGTCAAATTTTGCCTGAAATAAGTCAAATTTAGAGGCTGCAGGGGGGGGGGGGTGACACTCTCACCCCTATCTTTGGTTCTATAGTATGTAGATACATGCCGTTGGTGACATATTAAAGACTAGAATCTCATCTTTCAGTTCACATTAGGCTTGTGGTTCTCTAAGCTGAAGAAATACAAGCGGTTTAACGAATGATCTCTATCTGTGGCTAGCATTTCCAACTAGGCATTTAACTGCCGTGTTTCGGCGCTCCCAGAACCACAAGGCAAAAAACAAATAAGATGGACGTACGCATTTGCATAAACCATAGACTTCTATATTTTTAAAAATGTATCCTCTTTGATTCGACTTAATAAAGGTGAGGACTCTGAAATGCGCTTTGGGGTTGTGATCACTGGTGTGCTACTGACCATGGGTATGCATTGATCAACTTTGCTACATATTACACTTTACTTGTACAGGCAGTCCCCGGGTTACATACAAGATAGGGACTGTAGGTTTGTTCTTAAGTTGAATTTGTATGTAAGTCGAAACTGTATATTTTATCATTGTAGTTCCCGACAATTTTTTTTTTTGCCCCAGTGACAATTGGCGTTTCAAATTTTTTTGCTGTAATAGGACCAAGAATTATCAATAAAGCTTCATTACAGACAATTTTAAGCTGATTATTGCAATCTGGGACTATTTTAAAGCATCCAGAGAGCTTCACCAGAGGTCACAGTGGGCAGAGGGGTCCGTCTGTAACTATGGGTTGTCTGCAAGTCGGGTGTCCTTAAGTAGGGGACCGCCTGTACTGTGGTACATTAGACTAACGCTGGATTAAGTGCTGGATGTGCTTTTACTTCGTTTTATTGAATTTTTTGCATTGCTATTCCATCTTTGTAACTGTATCATCTCTATATACATTTGTGCCATCTTTGGATTTGGATTGGGCATTGTGACTAATATATACATTGTTAGCACATCAGGTAGCCGCATATGTCCTGTTAATTTCCTGAATACGTTTTTTTGTGTACTATATGATATATGTATGTTTATTATCTTTATATTTTTAATGAATAAATAAAGAATATTTTGTAATTTTTCAATACTTGGCTACTTTTCTGCCCAGTTAATTAATTATAGGTTGAGTAGTCCTTTCTGAAAACCCTTTTCTGCAAAACCACGCCAGGTCGTATCATATCTGCAGTGTCCAGTGACATGAATGAATATTTGGAAAAACATGTCCACTGGCAGTATACAGAAAACAAAATGCAAATATAGCTTTACCTGTTCATGCATACATGCAAAAAAATGTGACTATCTATTAGCAGTCCATCAGAAGTAATCGCCAGGCTTTCCTTAACCGCCATTTTTGGGTTGATAATGAGTCACTTCTCAGCTATTCTATTACTAGTATCAGTAGCCCAACTATACTATTAATCAAGCCCGATAACATTTAGGGACAACTGTTTGTATGGAGCAGTATAAGTTGTGGGGGACTGTATTATATATGAAGAACTATTAGACATAGCAGGCAGAGATACACTGTCACCCTATTTCATATCTAATCTTTACACTGGTTTACACCAGACGTCCACCGCATCTATATCTTATCCATTAAAATTATAATATTCAAATAAATTTAATTTATAACTAAAACAAATAGTTGATCATTTTGGAGCAAATATAATTAAGTAGTGATTCCAAGTAAGAGCTCACTTCTATAACAGGTTATTGTCATCTACAGGTGCAGAGTGCAGAATTCTAAAGATTTGCATTCTTAAATGTGTCATCTGTACACATGGCAGTGTTCTGCATTATAGTATCAGACCTACTGTAAGCTGTCAAATGTGGGTCAATAAACCTTTGACTGAGTTCAGATGCGGGCAGAATTGTAAATGCAACCTTTAGCTATAATAAATGCTATTATTTATGTTCACAAGTAAGAGTGGTTCCCCTGCCCAAAGGCGGGTTCTTAAAATAGCATTAGTCCCTTTGATTGCATGAAAGGGGAATTAGATAGTTGGGGCTAAGCTACTATACATACAAGAATTCTGAAGAACTGTTGTTTTTGGGACTATGATGTTGCCATTTGGGAAGGTTTTTTCCTCTAGTATGAGGAACTTTTAGGTGTTTTGCCTACCACTGGTTCATCAGAGAAGGATTGAAGGATTGTAGGTAAGACTTGATGAAAGAGTTTTTTTTTCAAACTCAGCCTTAATCATCTATGTAGCAGGGTACTGGGCATGAATGTGTTTGATGGAAATTCCAAGAAGAAAAAATCAACAGAACAGCAAAGGGGAGTCAAAACAAGGACATTTTTGATTAACAGTGCTTTCTCACAATACGATCTTGGTTCGTTTTTAAATGAACTAAAAACTCATGCGATTTTGTATGTTTACCTTGCATTTGGGTGGTTTGAATCAGTTGATCTTCATTTCTAGAAGTGTAGCAGGTCTGAAACGGAATAAAACCAGCCAAACACATGGTAAACAAATAAAAACCCAAACGTTTTCAGTCCATTTGTGTGATAGTACCGTAGAGTAATAAAAAATATACACTGCTTTGCTTAGCTAATGTAGAAATGTTATATTTAACTGTTCCAAGCATCATGAAATTTATTTACAAAGCTGCTAAGGTTTTATTTAGATAATATATAAACTGTGAAATTAACTGGAATGTAATCCTACACTTTAGGTCCTATATTTAGAACAAATACACATGGATAGTCACCTGCAAGTCCAGTAATTATATGACCGATCTCATGATGGAAAACAAATTACACTAACTGTGTGGCTTTTCTCTCGTGGTTTCATGTCATTACCCTATATTATACATGCTCACAATTTTTACCCTCTCCCCACACACACACTTTCTTTACGTTACCTTCCACGTTTCCTGATTTGAATGTTGCCTGGTTTGGTAGAATTTACACCTGTTTAAAAAAAATAATAATTTTGGTTAAAAAAAATGAATAAAATGGACAAGAAGCATGTGCCTCTCATATAGGGTTCTTTGGGCTTCTAATGTGAATAGTGCCCACTTCACTCACTATTTATGGCTTAAATCGCCTATTGATGGATGTCCCTAGACTTTTGGACCACCTCTTTTAATATTGATGCCTTTATTCAAATTGTGATTGTCCTATTAAAATATTTGTCACAGATCGTGAAAGGGTTAAATGAGTTGCCCACTTATTAAATGTTGTTGTTTGCATAACAAAAAGTTATACAATTTTCGGATATATTTTCTGTATCACTTCTTCATGGTTTTCTAGATCTTTGTTTGCTTTATTTCTATTGTAAGCTTCATCGTTTACTCCCTGCAGATAAATAACTGTCCATGGTCATGTTATGTCACATGGGTGCACTGCTCATTAGGATCACAGAGAATAATCAGAGCTGTAAATATATAATGAAGCTTCCAATTGAATGACAGAGATCTAGAAAACTATAACGCGATAATGCAACAGAAAGTATATATTAAAATTGCTAAAATTTGCATTACATAAACAATAACATTTCTTTGCTGACAGATAGGGAGTCTGTCATCATTTTGCAATAGAAAGCTGCAGGCGGTGCCCTGGAGAGCTGTATAATCATACGTTTGTATGTAGCAGCAGGACTGTGAAAATTTTAATTTAGGTTTGCAGCTGCTGCAAGTGCTCTGGGCTGGTCTTTGTGCTTGAAGAGATTTCTGCTCTTTTCTGCTCTAAGTTCCTCCCCTCTGCTCTGGGTGACTGCTGTAGATATCTAACCAGAATTGTGATACAGCTCCTATTTGTAGGAGATTGAAGTTGGCTGTAGAGTAGCACAGTGCAGAGGGTAGAAAGATCCTCAGATTGATAGGCCGTCCAGAGCCCTTGTAACTTAACTTTTCACAATCCTGTCTCTTCTAACAACATAAAGAAAGGTGTGATTATCATTGGCTGCTACCAAACACTGTATACAGCTTTATATAATCAAAACTGCTGACATACCTTCTAAGTTCTTTAAATAAAATAAACCCCTTTTGCCATTTTGCTAGTCATAAAAATTGGAATAAAAAGTGATCAAATGGCAGTAATAAAAACATCAGCTCTTCCTGTATAAACTATACTTTTACAGGTCCATACACCAAAGTATGAAAAACGTATTGGCCTAAAAATATGGCAAAACAAGACATTTGTTTTTTGTACATAAGATTTAAATTTAGTGTATTAAAACACAATAAATAATGTAGGAACTTATTCTAAATTGCACACTATAGTTTGCCGTGCTACTGTTTGATCGGGTACCTGGTACCAAAAAATAGTGCAAAATATAATATAAGAAAGCAGGCACTATTAGAATGTAGAAGTTATGTTAACCAAAATGATTTATTAAATAATAGATAAAAATGATCCAATAGATCACACGTCTGACAATAGTTCATAGATAATGGTTTACTGCAAACCTGTCCAACCTTTTTTTGCCCAGGGACCAGGCAGAGACCGGCTGTAAACATAAATATTCTCCAGGGACCGGTGGAGTGCCTAGCTTATATTGTCCCATTTCCTGCCCCCACCCTCTGCCCTCAATAGAGCAGTGAAGACTGCTGCAGGGGAATGGGGAGGATGAGTACAGAGGTTGGCCATGTGTTTGGGCCGCGGACCAGTGATTGGTAAAAAGTCATTACTATCATATAAACTATATATATATATACACACACCACTTTTATATAGATTGCATATAAACTTCATATATGTGCTCCACTAATATCATTTACATCAAATATATAAAGCTGAGTGTGTGTATGAATGTCCGCCAAAGGAATCTGCACAGTTGCGTTTAGAATCACCAAATTTTGCACAACCACATTTTGACTCTGGGAACATCATAGACTTTATTTTAAATCAAAATTTTCACCCTGGCAGTTAGAAGCTGAGCCGTGATTGGTTGCTGATTTGCCACAGGTCATTAATAAGAGCTCTGAGCTTTGTTTGGTTACTGTAGACAATCAGTATAAGACAGCTTATATGTGAGGTAAGATGGATAGAGAGAGAGACCGGTAGGAAGAGTGAGTGAATGACAGAGAGACAGGCAAAGAGAGTGAGTGACAGAGAGACAGGCAGGGAGAGTGAGTGAATGAGAGACAGGCAGGGAGAGTGAGTGAATGAGAGACAGGCAGGGAGAGTAAATGAGTGAATGAGAGACAGGCAGGGAGAGTAAATGAGTGACAGAGAGACAGGCATGGAGAGTGAGTGACAGAGAGACAGGCAGAGAGTGAGTGACAGAGAGACAGGCATAAAGAGTGAGTGAGAGAGAGAGAGACAGGCAGGGAGAGTGAGTGAGTGACAAGGAGACAGGCAAGGAGAGTGAGTGACAAGGAGACAGGCAGGGAGAGTCACTGACAAAGAGACAGGCAGGGTGAGTGAGTGAAAGACTGAGAGACAGGCAGGGATAGTGAGTGAGACACAGAGAGACAGTGAGAGTGAGTTAGAGACAGATAGGCAGGGTGATTGTGTGACAGAGATACAGGCAGGGAGAGTGAGTGAGTGACAGAGAGACAGACAGAAAGAGTGAGTGAGAGACAGACAGGGAGAGTGAGTGAGAGACAGAGAGACAGGCAGGGAGAGTGGCTGAGTGAGATAGAGTCAAGGAGAGTGAGTGAGAGACACACAGGGAGAGGTAGATACATAGATAGATATAAAATATTTTTTGTTACCAATTCTATTTTGTGTACAGACACACTGTGGTTTACACCCACTATATAACACCTACTTTATAATGAACCTGACACAAATAATGCAATTTCTTATTATGCCCAATAAAAGTGCCCTTCACCTAAAAATACCTACACTAAGTAATTCTTCCCAAAGCCTTCTGTATTGTCCTCACAAGCCCCTCTACCCAATGGCGGATCTTCATATAGGCGGTATGGGCGGGCATGGGCCCTTCGCAAGCCAAACACCCCATACGCGGGCCCTATAAGAAGATTCAACATCAGTAAAAAAAAATCTATGCTTACCTTCGGGATTCTTCGGGACCCTGCGGCTCCGTCTTCTCCATGCGGCTCTGTCTTCTCCTCTTCTGGCCCGGGAGCATCACTATGAAGTGACAGTCATAGTGTATGTGCCGCGCGGGCAGGAAGAGAAACAGACAGAGCCACAGGGCCGGCAAGAAGAGGCCAAAGGTAAGTATAGATTTCTTTTTTCAAGATGGACCTGCTGCTGGTGGCTATTTCTGTAAAGGGGGACTCTGCTGGTGGACATTTCTGTAAAGAGGGACTCTTCTGGAGGACATTTCTGTAAAGAGGGACTCTTCTGGAGGACATTTCTGTAAAGGGGGACTCTACCAGAGGACATTTCTGTAAAGGAGGACTCTACCAGAGGACATTTCTGTAAAGGGGGCTCTGCCAGATGACATTTCTGCAAACGGGGACTCTGCTGGTGGACATTTCTGTAAAGGGGGACTCTGCTAGTGGATATTTCTGTAAAGGGGGACTCTACCAGAGGACATTTCTGTAAAGGGGGACTCTGCCAAGAACATTTCTGCAAAGGGGGACTCTGCCGAGAACATTTCTGTAAAGGAGGACTCTGCTGGTGGACATTTCTGTAAAGGCAGACTCTGCCGGAGGACATTTCTGTAGAGGGGGAGCGCAAAGAGGCCGGGCCAGCCAGGGGCAGCTGTACAGATCTCTAACACTGGGAGATTTGGTCTGGACAGTAGTCGGGTTGGATGGTTTCATGCAGTTAGAGAATGTGATTGGCATTCCTAGATGAGTTATAAGAGCAGGTTTGAAGTTCATCATAAACCCCTTAAGGACCAGGCCCTTTTTGGTTTTTGCGTTTTCATTTTTCACTCATCACCTTCAAAAATCTATAACTTTTTTCCATGTACAGAGCTCTGTGATGGCTTGTTTTCTGCATAACAAATTGCAATCCGTAGTGATGCTATTTAATATTCCATGACGTGTACTTGGAAGCGAGAAAAAAAATCCAAATGCAGTGAAAATTATGAAAAAAACATTTGCGCCATTTTCTTGTGGGCTTGTATTTTATGACTTTCAGTGTGCGCCCCAAATGACATGTCTACTTCATTCTTTGGGTCAATACGATCACAAAGATAACAAATTTGTATAGGTTTTATAATGTCTTCATACATGTACAAAAATTAAAACCTCCTGTACAAAAAACTTTTCATACTATGAGCTGTAGGTGGTGTAATTTTTTCCAACTTTTGCTGATGTTTTGAATCTTACCATTTTTAGGACTGTGTGACCTTTTGATCACTTTTTATTGAATTTTTTATATTTTGCAAAATGGCAAAAAAAAATCTGTTACGGGGTTAAACGCAGTGAACAACCGTTATAATATTTTGATAGATCGGGCATTTTTGGACGACCAAATTCCTAATGTGTTTATGATTTTTACTGTTTATTTATTTGAATGTGATTTGAATTTTTACGTTTTTTTAATTTATTTATTTTTTTATTTTTATTTTTACTAATTTTCAGACCCCTTAGGGTACTTTAACCCTAGGTTGTCTGATTGATCCTACCATATGCTACCATTCTACAGTATGGCAGTATATGGGGATTTTGCACATCATCTATTACAATGTGCAAATAGCACATTGTAATAGATAGCATAAAACATGATAGCCCCGGATCTTTGTGTGAACCGAGGCTGTCATGGCAACGGATCGCCGCTCCCTGATGATGTCACGGGGAGTAAAGATCCGAGCCAAGATAGCGACGCCCATGGGCTATTGTGTGAACAGCCCATGGAACACTTAATCAGCCACTGCCTGTACTCAGTAATGTCCTCCACAGCCCCCAGTCCGTCAATGAGCCCCCCCACTGCCTAGTTAAAAAAACACTTATACTAGCCTCTCTCTTCCCTTCCTCTTCTTACTGCACACTGCAGGACTGAGGCGTGGAAACTTCATCACCTCACGTCTCCTTGAAGCAGGGGACACTGGGTCTTTGCGTTACTGTTTCCTGCTCTCTGTAGTGAACAGCTCTGTTCACTCCAGTGCGCATCCCTATTTGTGTCCTGAGGACGCAGATGATGTTGAGAAATCTGACAGGACAGCTGGACTCCAGCCAAAAGATCTGGGGACCATGCTTTATATTATCCTACCTGGCATCGGAGTGGGTGTGTCCCGCTAGTTGACCCCGCCCATCTTTTCCTCCCTTATGCATCCTTACTATTCAACACTTCATGTCATGTGACCAGGGTGATGTCATCTAAGGTGTACCCTTGACTTTTTTGCAAAATGCACCCAATGTATGCAGCTGATCACATGAAATCACAGAATGTCTCCATAGACTTCTACATCCTCCATGGCGGCATGCTGTTATTTCATGTGATCAGATACATACATAGGGTAGATTTTGCAAATGTAAAGGGTATAGGACCTTAGCTGACATCACCCTGGTCACATGACATGAATGTAACAAAAGGCATTGTTTAATATAATATTTCCTATAAATAAATAGAGGTTTATAGGTATGTAGTTGAATACAGACAGTCCCTCAATACAAAGAGCCAGGGCAATGATTTGAAGAGACACAGAGCTAACAGTCAAAATAAGGGAGGTGGTTCACTGGCAGCCCAGGAGAAAACAGAGTCATATCTTGAGTAAAAGAGTCATGTAAGCTAATTTGCATATTAGAATAAAATTCTGGTGACAGGTCTAATTTAAGGGCAGATACACACTGGCCTTTTTCCACATTTTTCACCGAACCCGTTTTAGACAGATGCAGATTGGTTTTCTCTCTCTGGCTTTAGTGATTTTTCACTGATACCTTACTGAACCATTCCTTTCAAAAGGCTTTTTCACACTTTAATTTTTTGACCATTGATCAGTACAAAAAATTGTAGAACCTGTCCTTTTTGTGTACACCGACAATATTAGATCAATGGAAAAAAAAACTATGAAAACGTCTACTTCTGAAAAGAATGGGTCAAAAAGGAATCAGTGAAAAATCACTGAAGCCAGGAAGAGAAAGCCAATCTGTATGTGTCCATTAGCCAAAATGCGTTCAGTGAAAAATCACTGATGTGAAAAAAAACGCCAATGTACATCCTACATAAGACTTTTTTTTTATTAAAACCTATACAAACACGGTGGGCAACGGCAGTGCGCGGGGAGAGGAGGAGGAGGTGAGCGCCGCTCACTCCCGCCCCTTTCCACAGGGATGTATGGTGCACGGCGCCGTAATACGGGAAAAGATAGGACATGTCCTATCTTTTTCCCAGGTACGGAGCGGTTCGGTGCCGCACCCGTAGGGCGTCGTGCGCCCAATGCCGTCTATGGGGGACGTATATCGGTGGTATACCGTATATACCTCCTTGCAGCAGTGTGAATGCAACCCAAGGCTATAAAAAAACTGATACATTTGTAATAACACAAGAGTCTACCAGTAGACGAGCCTCTCTGCCTTGGCTATACGGTGTATTGGCTATATCATAAGTCTATCTGCAGAGGACACTTGTGCTGACTAGAGGAGCTGCAGCAGTGAAAGGGTGGAGCAGGCGGGGCTTGTGGCTGTGACCCGCCCTGATACACAGGGACATCCTCACACACGCAGGCGGCAGCACATTACTGTGTAGTCCCCGGCCAGCGCTGGTTATGTGCCCCTTCTAACACATCCCTCACCATTAGCAGGACACTAAGAGAGGCGCCATGCCGGGCAGCGACACAGGGATAGCCGTGGACAGGACGTACTCTGATCCCGAGAGGCACCAGAGGACCAAGACCAGGGTGAGAGAACAGCACCTGACGTGGGGGCACTACAGCTCCCAGCATTGCGGGGGTACATTGGAATCTGCAGCCGCTGTCATGTAATGGGAGTGCAGGCAGCTTGTACATGGAATGGGAGTGCAGGCAGATTGTGCATGCAATGGGAGTGTACTCGGCGGAGTACAGGCAGATTGTACATGTGTTTCTCCTGCCCGCGCTCCCTGAGGTGCATCCCTCGGGCGCCATTTACTATATATATATATATATATATATATATATGTGTGTGTTGTGTTTCTGACTGGAGCCCCGCGGTGTTGTGGTTGCGGCTCCATACATACAGCACCTATACGTGTCAGCAGGTACTTTCCATCCAGTGACGTCTTGTAGACATTGACATGTTCGGGGGTTCAGCCTCATGACTCATCCTGTCGTCCAGATCCCTGCTGTGATGTTTGTGTTCTCACTGTGCGGCTTGTGTATATGCGTTATTCTGCTGATGTATACAGGACGTGTCATTATGTATGTAGAATGAGTCTCTCGGGACCACAGCAGGGCAGCTCATGTGTCAGAGAGGTGATTAATATATATCAATAACAGTGCCACAGGAAACCACAAATATCTATCTACTTTCCACTGTAACAAAGTGTTATAAATAGTGACTACCACATGGGAGGACTTTCCCAAACTATCCAGGTAGCTTTTCTGTGGATTCCCATTCATCACCTGCCTTATTTCCACCAGTTTTGCT
Organism: Engystomops pustulosus; assembly: GCF_040894005.1. Classification (NCBI taxonomy): domain Eukaryota; kingdom Metazoa; phylum Chordata; class Amphibia; order Anura; family Leptodactylidae; genus Engystomops; species Engystomops pustulosus. The sequence continues at coordinate 86,598,311 of NC_092414.1, read as the reverse complement.
GATTTTTACCCTGTATTTTACAATATGGCATTTGCTATATTCAAGTTTGGCACCCCAGCACGTTTAGGGTTAATACAAACATACTCCGTTTTGGAGCATTTTTGTCTTGGCCTTTTTTTGCATTTTCTTATTAATCGGGTTTCAGCACAGCAAAAAAAAAAAAGTTTAGTTTTTTTAAACTTATGTAAGGATAGGTGCTTTCTACTTCAGAGTATTACCTTACCTTAGTTCAGTGTTGCTGTCAAGGAAGAGATGGAGCCAGTGGTACAGGTTTTTTAGGATCATTTAATTTTAATTGAAATCTAGCATGATAAACCAGGGACACTTACTCATAGATCCACACTAATGAGCCTGAAAGGCGCTGGGGAGGGGAGCAGGGGGTGTTACCAGTGCCCCTCTTTGTGAGTTCACAGGCTGTTAAACTGTCTCCCCCTCTCCTCTCCCACTTCTCTCCCTATTCTTGATGTAATGCAACAGCAGCAGAGGAAGTTTCAGTACACAGTGGCAGGGGGAAGTGCTCCAGCACAATGTAACAGCCTGTGAAGCTACAGCATAGGGGGAACTCTGGTGATGGCCCCGAGAGCCGTCCTGTCTTCTTTGCACAATTTAAAACCTTGATTTTTTTTTTTAGAAGGAAGGAGGACATGGATGATAAATATAATAAGATTACCACAGTCACGGTGCCTGGATCTATGAGTAAGTGTTTTGAGGGATTTTGATGGTAAATTTCCTTAAAGCTCCTTACCCAGCTTGTGAATTTGGTTGTAGAAACTCTATTCATGTACTTGCAGGATTTACTATAATCACTGAACTGAATTCTGCATATCCATTCAATTCAGTGATTCTAGGTTCTGTCTGGGAATCCGCAAGTACATGGAGAGAGTTTGTTGGTTGAATTCTCTCGCGGGCAAAAGACTTTAAACTTCATTTTGACAGCTGACAAAGTCGCTGTTGGCTGGACCCTCCTGGATCATAAAAGTTTTCTGTTGATGGAAATGACAGATAAGGGATAGTTCTCATCTCCATTATTTAGTGTTTTTTTTTTTTTTCATCACTTATTTTGAGCCATAACCATGTGGCTAAATACACAGAACAGGTGCAACTCTCTACAGATTAGGGGTGCGGTCACATGTTTAGGCTGTTTGGGGGAGATAAACACATTGTGTTCATGTAAACGTAATGTTAACATAATGCAATTGGGTAAATCTCCAAACAGACTTTGGTTTGCATTCCACAACGCAGTGTAAATGCCACATGTATACACACCCTGTGCCTGATACATGTGTAGTCTCCACAGACTGCTAGCTGAGGTGCAATGGCCCTTACCTTGCTAGATGCAGTTAGTGCTGTTTAGTAGGGAGCTTTATATGCCTAAAAAGACGAGTACCAAATTGAGGACTTAAGTGCCAGATGTGCTGCAGCCAACTTATGTCCCAGGGCCCAGGACCTGTCTGTTTTATAATTTACTTGATCAAACTTGACATAAGGACGTAACCCATCTGCCTGTACGCATTCTTCAGCCAAGCCCTGTTTCCTGAACCAGAAATAATGGACTGTGCCTGCCACTTTATTTATTTGGAACGCTCCTCTACTAATGCACTGGGAGAGATTTATTAGGAGTGGCATAGTGCTCCAGGGTATCATCACAATGCACCATAGGTGTATGCCTGTCGTGGAATCTGATCAACTCATAATGCCAGGTTGTAGTGAATATTGTTTATTACCTATTGTCAACATAGAAAAGTCACAGATTCTGACTTGAAGGCTACACCCCTCCCATGCTGACACAAATTACACAAGTGTTTTATGTGGGTAAAGTGCTGTAGTTATTCTGTGTAATACAACACTCGTATGGAAAGATCACTTTTATTGGATTGTCTAGTCATTTAATTTTTTGGGGAAGTAAACTGAAATACGTATATACTCGAGTATAAGCAGACCCAAGTATAAGCCGAGGCCCCTAATTTTCCCACAAAAACCTGGAAAAACCTATTGACTGGAGTATAAGCCGAGGATGGTAAAAGCATTGGTCATAGCCTCCCCAGTATATAGCCTGCCGGACCCTGCCCCATAGTATATAGCCTGCCGGACCCTGCCCCATAGTATATAGCCTGCCGGACCCTGCCCCATAGTATATAGCCTGCCGGACCCTGCCCCATAGTATATAGCCTGCCGTGGGGGAAGCCAGAAAGGCGAGTTTTGATATTTTTTTTTTACTTGAGTAAAAGCCGAGTTTGGGTTTTCAGCGCATTTTTTTTGTGCTGAAAAACTAGGCTTATACTCGAGTATCTTATCTGTTGTCTTCTGCATCCGTGCCTCCAGCAATGGTGTCCTGACTAGTACTACTGCCAACACTAGTTGTAATGGTCGTCTACCAATAAGCAGCTTCGGCTCCAGGTTTCAGTAGGCCCCTGGGCGACAGAGCCTCAGTAGAACTCACATGGCGGCTTAAAAAATTCAGAAACTAACAGTCACCCTAAAATATTCCATAGTATATCATACCAAACAGCCTTCTCTTGATTTTTTTTTTTTATATACAACTCCCCACACCCCTATGGATTCATTAGCTACACCCCCCTTGCCCCCATGGCTTCCTTATGTGAGCCCCCCAGCAGCCCTGGGCTGGCACTTGCTCAGGTATGCCCAGTACCAAGCTGGCTAAGCTTCAGCTGTATATATACAATATATTGCTGAGTTGCAGTATAAAGATTCTCCTGGTATTGTCATACTGTTTTACTACTCCACTAAAATAGCTTGGGATTATTTAACATTCGGGTATTTATGTCCATATTTTCCTTTCTTTTTTTGTGGTTGGGTCTTTTCATCTAATATGAATATTATGGAAGTAACGTATGACTTGTTTACTTCCATGTTATCTTGAGTATTTACCAGAGCTAGGTCTTTATCAGCTGCTCCACATGACTCAGAGCTGCCTGGACATGCTGACATTTTCTTTTCCAGCATCAACTGCATATGTAAGGAGAGCCTCATACACCAGCAGTGAATGGGAAATGTTATGAATAGACTTGAAAGAGTATTGCCCTGCAGTGAGGCTTGCTTATATTTTCCAGGAACTTGCTAGGTTTCCTGTGCTTTAGGGGATGTGCTCAATCCCTTATCTCTGCACCGCCCAAGGTATTCATGATCCCTATAGAGTTCTTAAGTCTTCCAAGTCTGAGTATTGTATAACTATGTAGCAGTCCCTCCCTTTATTGTACTGGTAATACAAATGCATGGTTCCTTTTAGAGCAGATTCTTTACATGTAATAATTTTACTGGCAATTGTTTTTATATTCAAATATACAGTTACCTGCATTAACCCCTTATCACCGACACTAGTTTTCAGCTCAATGATCAGACTTGAAATCTGACATGTTTCACGATAATTGGTTATAACTTCGGAACGCTTTAACATATCCCGGTGATTTTGAGAATGTTTTCTCGTGACACACTGTACTTCATGTTAGTTATAAAATTTAAGTGATAAGTTTTGCGATTAGTTCTGAAAAAAAGTGAAAAATTGGCAAAAGTTTGTAAAAATTCTTCATTTTCCAAGTTTGAAATGTTCTGCTTTTCAGACAGGAAATAAAACTACCCAAAAAATTTGATAATTAACATTTCCGGAATGTCTGCTTTATGTTGAGATGATATTTTATGCATCCTCTCATTTTTCTAGGATGTTATGAGGCGCAGAACTTTAGGTGCGATTTTTCTCATTTTCATGAAAATTGCCAAAACTCACATTTTGAGGGACAACTCAGCTTCCAAGTGACTTTGAGAGGCCTAAATAATAGTAAAACCCCATAAATTACCCCACTATAGAAACTTCACCCCTCAACGTATGTAAAACAACTTCTATTAAGTCCATTAACCCTTTAAGTGTTTTCACATGGGTTAAGACAATATGGACCTGCGATTTAGAAACTATGGAATTTTTTTTGGAAAATACATTCATTTAGGCCAAACTGACAGTTTCAGAATAAATTAAATGATGAAATGCACTGCAACGCTTGATGCCCAATTCCTCCCGAGTGTACTGATACTCCATATGTGGTGGTGACTGCTGTACGGGCGCACGGCCGAGTATAGAATGAATGGAGGCGCCATTCACAGCAGATTTGTATTGTCACATTGTACGACCTATACATTTTTATTTTTTTTGGTAATGCAAACATATGAGGGCTTATTATGTACGGGATGAGATACAATGTATAGATAATTTATTTTGGGGGGCCTAAAGCTTATTCATGAGATTTTATTAACTATTTCAAGGGGGACACAAACAAAATCAATTTTTAATTTTGGATTTTTAGCATTTTTTTTTCCCCCGCTCACCGTAACATAAAAATAATGCTTGACCGCGGCGTGTAAGGGGTTAAACACCCGGGATCTGAGTTTTTCCGATCCTGGATGTTAGTGCCGCGTCTGGGCTGTAAGATCACAGCCCGGCACCAGCAAGACCCGGTGTCCCGAAATCTTCTTCTGACGCACTGCTGTAGAAAGGCGTAAGTGTCAGAAGAAGTACCCTTAATGACCGCTGTAAAAAGCTGATAGGGCGGTCATTAAGGGGTTAATAAACAAAAATATCATTGTTTTTGTACCTTTACACTGGCCTCTTATTATGACAAGGTCCATTACAAATTGTAATTATTCACATAGTTCACACATAGATGACGTTGTGTAACAGTTTATGTATTGTTTTCATTCAATCTAAACATGGAAATGGATGTTTCCCCAACTTTTTTCTGCTGTATTGTATCACGTGTTTGATTTCATAAGCCAAGGAAATTGTTCATGTTACAATTAGTGAGTGTTTACTGTAGCGGAAAAAGATACGGATGACCTAACTGCTTCTCAAAATCGGAATGGTAGGATCAGACACCTTGTATCCCTACCAATCAAAATTAACCGGGAAACTTCTCCCTTTTCTGTTTTGTGGCCGAGAAATTACATCGCTGGCTGACTAGAGCAATGGGAGTGTCCATGGTCTTGTGATGGACAATGTAGTAATCTTCTTATATTTGTTATACATGGCCTCCTTTCTTCTGAAATCCAGTTTTAAAATTATGCTAATGAGTCTGAAGGGCTCTTGGGGCGTTACCAGAGCCCCTTGGTGAATATTTGCACCATTTCTGCTTATTTTGGTGCTGAAGCCTGCTCCACGGATTAGATAACCTAGGACATGAATTATATATATTTGTTTTGTTTGAGATCATGCAAAAATGAACACCATCTTCAATAACTTCACTAGAAAATCAAAGTTAAATCCATACCCTGATAAGTCTATGAATTCCAGCCAACGCCGTTCCATGGATTCATGGGCTGACCATGGTTATCAGATTTAACCCTAAAATGGATAGTATTCTGCAAAAATGTCCCTTTTTGGTAGTGTTATGTTGTAAGGTTTTTCGGCTTCACAATTTTGTAAATCTCCTTAAAAAAAATATTGCATAATTGAGGGTTTAGTACCGCTCGCATAAGCTTATATGCATTGTAATGATCAAATTCTCTGGCATGACTTCTATAGATTACATCTTGCCCAAGATGATGAAACCTAGACTGTGAATGCCTAAGCTCTTCTTTCTATCTCCCTGATATCCTTGTCCATCAGTCGGTATAATTGCACGCCAGGAATCTGTAGATAATGGAGGGAGTTGCAGTGATTGGAGGCTTACTTATGCCAGCCGATGTGACATTATCCCTGTGACAACATTGCACCATTTTATGATGTTGCCAGAGCGACAGAAAACCCCTCCATTGTTTCGCCTTGTTTTACATGTTAACGTCTGGTGCAGATTCAGCTCTTATCTGGGGATACAACCACAACTTGTAACGTAAGATGCTGGTGGCAACAGGTGAGATAATTGTGGTGCCTGCCATTGCTTCTCTCATAACTCTACATTTCCAAGACTGTCTTAATCATTGATGGGTGTAATCTAGTTGTATTTCTAGCAGTGTGTAGTTTATAGATGCAGTCAGTCTGGTTCCTATAGAAGAGAGTTTAATGAGCCGAGTCACAATGTAGGAAATGCACTGTGGCAAGTATTGAAAGCTGATCTAAAGGTACAAGACTGGAGAAGAGAGCCAACCTAGCAGCCATAATAAATATTTCAAGGATTGATTTGTTTGTAATGGATAACTGTTATTTCTTTGTGTTAGTACAAGGTGCTTCTGGTAGAAACAGTTACTGTAACTTTTAAAGAAATGCTATTCTGCACTGAGCCTAGTATAGGGCCATGTTCACAGCTGCATCACAAATCCAGACAAATACAGGACGACTTAGACTAATGTGACTTAGAAAACCTGAGCATACCAGCAGACCCCTATTATTGCTGTCCAGTCTATTTATTGCTCTAATGGGGAATGCATCATGTATAATACCACAACATATCTTGCATTTTTTTTTTTACTGAAACTAATTTGTGCTAGGAGAATGTGTGCACATAACGTTCTTGCTTTGCTTGATCTAATAGTTTAGCGTTTGTTTTCCACACAATTGCTGTCATTGTGACAAATCTGTCGTTGTGTGGAAAGTTATTTGGAACCATATTGAGCTGGAACAATTTCCTCCCTCCTGCCTCAATCTGTGGCCTGAAATGATGTTGTTCTCTCCTATGAGTTGTTGAATTAATCTGTGATGCTACTGTTGGACACTGATCCTTTTATATGAAGCTGTACGGTCTGTGCTCTGCTATTTCCTGACCTGAAATAATAATTTTCAGAGTTTCACATATAAGCGCAAAGCCAGCCTATCTTTGGAGCTTTATACAGCTGTATTACTCTGCTAAACTGAAGATGCATGTGTACGGAAGGGGAAAAAACTATGTTGGTCAGATTACGGCTGCACCTTGACTAGTACATGGTAATAATCCTTAACTGGCGTGACCTTTTTCCTCCTTTTTAGTTTGTTTTAGTTTTTTTCCTTTATACAGCATTTCTAATTTGGAAACTGAATTGTGCAACAACCCTTTCTCAATATTTGCTTAGTCTGCAGTTGTACTTTTGTGATGGTGTGTTTTGTGTTTTTTATTTATGGAATGGTTCCACACTTTTTTGATGCAGGTTTTAAAGACAGAACTTGGTGAAGATGGTACGCACAGAAAACATTTAAAAAAATCCATTGATACTTCTCTTATTTTATCCTCGTGTGAACCTACATAATCCAAGTGTCTTTTACTTGTATCAGGCTGTTATAGATTTGCTGTACTTATGGAATTTGCAGCATCATAAGTCTGCAATCTGCACAGGCATTTCAAGGAAATGGAACATTTAAAGGAAACCTAACACCTTAAAAAAAAAAAAAACTATTAATACTCACCTCTGCTCCTCTTCACATTGATCCTGGTGCTGTCCTGGATCACATAGAAAAGAAAGTTATAATTAGCAGCACAGAGTACGGGGACAAGATGTCTGGTGCTCTGGGCTGCTAATTATGCACGCCCAATTTATGCACGCCCCGCCACCTCCCTCTCCCATGCATGGGAGAGGGAGCTGGCGTGGGTGTGCATAATTAGCAGCCCGTAACGCTGGACATCTTGTCCCCATGCTCCTTGCTGGTAATTATAACTTTCTTTTCTATGTGATCCTAGACAGCTCCAGGATCAAGGCAAAGAGGGTAGTGGAGGTGAGTATTAATATTATTTTTTTGTTTTGGTGGTTGGTTTCCTTTACTTACCACTATGCATACACACCTATTGGCTAAACCCTCCATAGAAAGCTAGCTCATGATGAAGCTGCAGGGTGAAACGTACGTCAAGGTGATTTCTTTCCTCAGCGTATTCCAGTATACTGTCTGCATGACACAAGGTGTATATACAGGATGTGCTCTCTGCATTCAGTCTGAGGCACCCTATGACCCATTTTTTGATTTCTGCACTTGGGTGCTTTATATGTTTATAGCAATAATGTCTTTAACATAGCTTGAATTTTAGTTGTCTGAAATACTGTCATTTTTATGACTCTATATGTATTGTTTTTGTTTAAGTGCCTTCTGACTTTTCCGGTCTATATTTTTGATGAGATAGTATATTCTCCGTTGTACGTTGTTATTTTACAGATAGTCTGTATTCTGGGTCCATATATAGGGGCATGTTCTAACTGGTCTTGCCTTTTATATATTTATACCTTCGTCATAGCGAGTTACTGTCACTCGCCTTGGAGCTAAATGTCCCCCCACTTTTCTTATTTTTTAAGTTGGTGATTAATGTTATTTTTGACTTGCTCACCATATATCACTTTTTGTAATTAAACTGTAGGTTAGGGTCTAGGATTAGTGAGCTAAAGATTAGGGTAGAGCCAGGAAGGAGGTACTTCTGATGGTAGATTCTTTGTGGTAGGTTTCCTTAAATGGTATTCTCTCATTATGTTAAGCCACTTAATTGTATCTGTTCTCTGTAAATAATGTATTAAATGACCACCCATTGATTACTATTCTTGGGCCGACTGATCCTGATTAAGGATTGGAAAGGGGAAAGAAAACCCAATGTTGGGAACTGGCGGAACTTAGTCGAAAAAGTTAAAAGATATGAGTCCAGCATAAAAGTTGATGGTCCGGAAGCAAAAATGTGGAAGGAATGGAATAATGGGGAAAATTAGAACTGAGTGTTCGTGTCATTTTTCTGGGATTTTTTTTTTTTTTTTTTTTGTGAAGCATCCCTAGCTTGAGGGAGGTGGGGTGGGTAGGTAAGGGGGGGGGGGTCAGGGAGTAAAAAGTATAATACATTTTTGTAATAAAACAGTAGAGTGTTCAGATATAAGTGTATTCAAATGAAGACGCACTTTTGTACCTTTGTAATTTGTAATCTCTTTTATTGTGCTTGTCTAATGTTATTACTATTAAAATTTTTCAAAATAAAAAAAAATAATAATAAAAAAAAAAATGACCACCCATTGAATTTAATAAGCAACATGGGGTGTATCTACAGTTGTAGAACTATGAAATGATCCTATTTGCACTTATTTAAAATGGCACTCCACATCCTTCATGCCTGCCATGATTCAATGTGACAGCTTGGTAAAGAGCGTGCTCCAGAACATTAGCATTCTGCTGGAACATGGTGTAAAACCTTTGCAGTAGAAAGTATTCTGTTCCTGATAAGGAAGCGCTCTCAGGACACGGAGTAATTGTTGTTCTGCAGTCTATGAAAGAATTGAATGAGAGTAATGAGTAAAGGATGAGTCACAAGGAATTGTGGACACTATGACCCGAAACCATAGCTTGAAGATTTCATTGTTGTTTTTATATATTTGTCACTAAAATTACTGATGATTAGTGGTTTTCGGTTTGGGTAAAATTTGCACAGCATTTATGTGAACATCTACATTTTTTTTTTTTTTCTGAACATACCAGTAGAATGTAGAACTTTAAATACTCTTTTCAAAGGACTTATGGGGGTGGAGAAGTCACTTGGCGTTTCCCATAGGACAGGTCTATTACTATAAGTTTACTTCAGCATCTTGCACAGACTTGTGATGCTGAAAATTGCCTTTCCTCTCGCAACATGTCCGCATCTTCTCTTAATGCCTGTGGTACAGCGGTGGTTACCGCTCCTCTATATATTCATAATCACCCTCCTTCTTTGCAATCCATGTCTGATGAAGACCCCTTAGTGGATGAAAACGTTACAATTTGTTGATTGTTTAACACTGTCCGGCTATATTTTACAAAATTACAAAATAACAGAATGACGATTTATCATCCCTTCTCTCTGTATACAATATCAGATGTCTGCTATGTATATAGTAGAGGGCTTTCAATTAACCAGCGTTATTCTGATCGATCAGTCTTTTCTTCTAGAATTTTACCTTTGCTTTCTTGGCATCGGGCATGTATGAGTGCCATGAACTTAAAGAAAGCTTTAGTTGTGACATATTTTAACAATTGACGTTAAAAGAGTATGTCGTATACAAATCTGTGGTTCTTGCAGACCCTCGTTATTCTATAGTGGAATCGGTACATTGGAGGTAATTTTTCCCTCTGAAAGGTGCACAGTTTTGGGGTTTGTTCACTACCATCTTTAAACGTTCTACCTGATGCGCACTGTGACGTTTCCATTTGCTTGCAGAGTCTGTGCTGATCTTCCACCACATAAGGCAGTAATGTTCATGATTCACAGACAACATCAAAGGGTTTCCTTTCTGAATATGAATGCTCTGCATGACTTGGCATATGTTCAGCGGCTGTGAATTACATCTTTTAGAAATGCTGAAGTGACCTGTTCTAACATCTTACCGCATCAACAAATGCAGATATACCGTAAATATTTTGTGTCTGTGACTAGCTCTAGCTATGTCTTATGGTGTACATATATCAAAAGAATCCTGTTTTATTGTTTCTGAAGCCCATACTAATGGATGCGGGGCAGTAAGCCAAACCACTACTGTAATTAAAAAAATAATCTAGTTTATGGCGATGTAACGTGTTGTAATAAATGCAGCGAAACCATCTGAATGCACAATAGTCTAGATATTCTCTACACTGGAAAGCTTTTATCCTAAAACTGTTAATAAACTAGGTGCATCCTCTCCACCAGATACTCAAATGCACTTCAAACTTTATCATCATGTCTTGTACACAGGCCATGATCATAGCAAAAAATATCATTTTGTAAGGAAAGAGAATGGTTGATAATGACCATTGCTGGTGAGGATTTTTTTTTTTTTTGTTTGTTTATTGTGCTTGTTTCATCCAATGCTACTATTGCAGTACATTAATGTGTAATATAGTAGTGATGTATGTATTCTACCTCTATGGTTGTCTTTAACCTGGTTATGTTGCCTTTATAGCACAAGTCATTGTAATGTATACCTTCCTCTTTTGCTGCCTTGTATTTCCTGTAATAAGAGTCATTTTAGGTTAAACCGGGGTCGTGCTATTTCAGCTGCACATACATTCTCAAGTACAGTCCTGAAAGATTTTGAGGAATGTATTTGCATACATGATTCGATAGGTTACAATTTATTGTTGCTTATGGCAAATGCCTGTGAATATGGAGAACATCCACTTTCAGGATGTTGGTCAACTAGAAAAAGTGAGATTGAAAAGACTTGTTTAGCCTGTTTTAGAACATACTTCTGAGTTGCAACCAGAAGCTAAAGCTTCTTTTATCAGCTTTATACAACCAGTATAATACAGTGAAAAGCCTTCACCTCTTCAGTCTTCTCAGGAGCTTTGTCTGCCGGGAGCAAAGGTCAAGTCTGTATTCTGTGGATAAAGCTATTGTATTATGGTACAAACATTGTTTAGTAAAGAGGGCTACAGACAGTTAAGCACAGATCCTGTACTATGGCTCTGTTTAGTACCACTCCCATAGAAGCACATGTAGCCTCTTCATAGTTCTGTATGCCTCCTGAACTCTTATAGAGGCATATGGATTCCATGGGAATCTACCGCATATTTCATTGCATGTGATATGTATACATGAAATATTGCTTCAGAGACCAAGGTGATCTGGACATACTAGTATTTTGGATTAATGTAGGCATTAATATGGTCCTTGAAAGTGAAGGTGTTACAAAGTTCCACTACGATGCTATGCATGTGTACTGTCCTAGTGTGTAACAAGGAATAATGGTAGACACAATATGTCAGGAATATCTTGCTAAAGAAGTAATTATGAACAGTATATTATGGCTGTGAGGTCTCCTAGCGTGAGTGTGGTTATAGCTCAGTGTGCATTCATTGCATATTTTACAGCTGATCACACACACACCTCACTTACTGGATGAATTGGAGTAGAATCTGTTTTTCATCTCAGCCAAGCATTGGGAGTTCTCTCATGCTGGTGCTTGTGGGGTATTTAGGGCTGGGTCATACTGAAAAACTGTGCAGATTAGTAATAAAAAAATCTGGTGTGCTTATAATTAGGTTGGAAATAAAAGCACCAGGGCAGCCCTACAAACTGTTTAAATTGGCATTGATAATAGGGTTGGGTTCATACTAAAAAATAAAGCATTAAAGGGGTATTGCAGGTATATGATGATATCATAATGTTTTAAATAAATGAATACAACAAATCTCAAAACGCTATGATGAAAGGCATCCCATCCACAGCAGTATGGTCAGGACTTGCATGATCCATGCATAGTGTAAAAACACACCCAAAGCTGTCAAATGGGGGTGTGAAACCAAGCTCTTTTTAATAGAGCTTCCAGCACCTTCTAAAAGGGGTTACACTTTAGCAGTATGGGTGATCAATATCCAGCTGCAGGAGCTATGCACAATCCCTTACTTCCATACACACTGTCTACATAGCTTTTATTTATTGCAACAGCTACTATGTCCAATTAACTTGTATGTGACATCTGTACCTCCCTGCATAATCCACAATAATATAGATGGCATGCATGTAAAGAAGCAAGGATGTTGTGTGAGCGCTGCTGATCTATGGTGGTCACATATTACTAATTCAAAAGCCATAAACTTGTGATTATTCTCTCAGCATTGTAGCTTTCTAGCATTACTGCCTCATACGTCAATGTACTTGGGTTGGTAAATAAGATCAATCTGTGTTTCAATACTGCAGTTTATCTCGCCAACTTATCCTGGTACATCATGTCTCTCTGGTCCATATGTAGCATGTCAAACAATGTCATAAAAATGAAGGCTGACAGTAACTTAGATTTTTATACAAAGGCTATGGCTGACATATTACAATTCAAGAAAGCTGACATTTTTTTAATTTTTTTTGTTCCTTGTACTGTATAATGTGTACCCCCCCCCCCCCCCCCCTGTAGAGTCCATTTCAGCTTATACTATGATTCGATTTTAAAATGCAGTTTAATATTTAATACAATAAAATATTCAATTTGATAGTTGGAGATTTTGTCTGGTACAAATAAGAAATGTGAGTAAATTTACCCGAATGTTACATTCTAGTCTTAAAGAGGACCAGTCAGGACAAACTGGGACAGTAAACCACCCACTGGTCCTTAAGGACTAATGGTTTAGTGTCCCAAAGCAGAGCATTAGCAGACAAACTGCTGAAGTAAGCTTTTCATTTTGAACTATTTCATCTATTGAATACACTTTTATAAACTTTACGCTATAAGAATTAAAGTGCCTGTTATGACAACTATACATATATTTTTGTGACCTCTTGATCACAGGACAGTTTAATATGTGGATGGGATTTCTTTAAACGTCTCTACTGTGAATAGCAAATTCACTGCATAGAAGTCACAAGTAGATGTATCTTGTCTAAAGCATAAATTGAGTAATTTCAAAATCGCTCTGGTCATTGTTTGAGCCCATTGGCATTTCCTGGAATACTCAATCTTATTGCTGCAAATTCTGTTGTGGCAAAATCGCTGTATTATACAAATCTGAATTCAGACAATTTTCAGGAATCTGCAGTGTGTGCAGGCGCGCAGATAGCGGCTATACTATGCTCGGGCACTCCTGTGGTCTTGGCTATACAGAGCTCTTGAATGTGCTTTATAGATAGATATTATTTATATGATATATATATACAGAGGTCGCACTAACATTTTTCCAGAAGGGTAATAATACTCCTCTCACAATTTTTAAGGAGTATTTTTAACCGAGGAGGAGTACGAAATTTTCACTAATAAATGTATAACTCCCAGGCGTATATATAGTGTTAAGAGACGTCTATTAATACAAGGAAAAAGTTACAGCTCCTGTTTTCTGTGCTTAAAAGGGTTTTCCCACAAATTCAAGTTAGGCTATATCCACGGGATAGGGCCCAATTTGAATTCTTGGGAAAACCCCTTTAGGGCGCATTCACACGATGCATTGAGTCACTTTTTTAAGCGTTTTTGACACATTCCAAAGGCTTCACATGTTGAAGTAACATTGGGTTTTAGCAAATGCAATGGAAACGCAATGTTACTTCAACATGTGATCAAGGTTCAAGCCTTTGGAATGTGTCAAAAACGCAACGCATCGTGTGAATGCGCCCTCAAAAAGCAAATATGTATTAAACAAGTGCTGCACAACATTTTTGTGGTGTCTTCACACATGGCGTTTTCAAACACATCAGAACAGCTGAGAAGAGATTTGCATAATTACATTGCAGTCAACATTGTGTTAACAAAACGCATGCATCAACGCAATTCTATTGCGTTTTGTAAACGAAATGTTAACAGCAATGCAATTAGGCAAATCTCTTCTCAGATCTGTTGTGATGTGTTTGAAAATGTATGTAATAACCTCACCCTTGGGTGATGTCACACATGGCGTTTTATGTCCGTTTTTAAACCTCCATTTTCAATCCGTTTACCATGCATTTGGCTGCTTACAACCTGTTTTTGTATTAAGATAATTGGGAAAAACTGACTAAAAACGGACCAAAAATGCCATGTGTGGCATCGCTCTTAGGCTACATTCACACCATATGGGGGACGTATGTACAACCGCAAGTTTGCGGCTTTTAGGTCCCCAGTAGAAGGCAATGGCCGCACGGAGCGATACCGCTCCGTACACGGGAAAAGGACATTACCCAATGCATTTCAATGGAGAGGGAAGGGGTCACCCCTTCCTCCTCTCCATGGCACTAAACACGTCTGCACGGCTACGGCCTGGCGGGCATACGTTTGTGTGAATGCAGCCTTATTGTCTACAGAGCGGACTGTGGCTGATGGCGGCCCCCAGACCAGTCTGGGACTGATGCTGAATTTTTATTTAATTTATTTTCTGGAGTTTGGGAACATACCTTTTTTTTTTTTTTACAGGAGCACATTTAGAAATGGAACATATAATATACTCAAATATAGATCACAGATAACAATGATCTAATGGTAAGAGCCCATTGGATCACTGTCATCAGTGATTTATATACAGAGACATGCAGAGAGGATGCACAGCACCTTCCCTGCAGCCTCTCACTGTATACAGGGGCTGCTGTGACAGGGGGCCGATTATTATCAGTCCCCTGTCACAGTACACGATTGGGCTGTCACATAGACAGCACGATCCTGTTACTGGCTGTGTGCACGATCGTACACCGATCAGGAGCACAGCCCCGGTAACAGATATCCCTCTCCCACCCCCCGCTCGGCTCCTCCATCTCTCACCTATCGCTCGGCTCCGCCCCCACCACTCGCTCGGCTCCGCCCCCACCACTCGCTCGGCTCCGCCCCCACCACTCGCTCGGCTCCGCCCCCACCACTCGCTCGGCTCCGCCCCCACCACTCGCTCGGCTCCGCCCCCACCACTCGCTCGGCTCCGCCCCCACCACTCGCTCGGCTCCGCCCCCACCACTCGCTAGGCTCCGCCCCCTCACCCCGCTCGGCTCCTCCATCTCTCACCTCTCAGCACCCCGCGGGAGAGGCTCGGACAGTGAGCAGAAAGTCCCTCCCTGTCCTGCCTCCAGACACTCAGCGCTGCGATCCTGCAGAGAATATTTTGCAGGATCGCAGCCGGCGCCCCTCACCACTTGGAAGCGGCAGCTAACATTCAGACAGGAAAATCACCAAGCGTACTTATACGCTTGGTGATCTTTTGAGGGAGTAAATCAGCCTTTAAACGCGTCTATGACGCTTGCAGAGGCGTTATCGCGACCTCTGTATATGTATATATATATATATATATATATATTTTTTTTTTTCTGCTGGGCTTAGGGCTGTTTCCAGCTGTTTCCAAGTAATGCCAGCCTTCCCTCCTTTCCAAAACTTCTAGCAGCTTTTTAGGACTTTTTCCAATGCAAGACATGCTGACATCTATAAGAACACTTATTCATCTATTTATTTTATTTTTTTTTTTTTCTCCTGATGGTAGTTGTAAAAAATTTTTGCTGAACTGTGTATGAAGCTAAAATAAGCAATTCTCCCTCATTTGGTTTTGGTTGCCATGGGAATCCGTACCTGGAAGATGTAGATAAGAGGAAGGTGGGTGGATCTTGTTATGAGGGGCACTGGGAGAGGTGCAGTCCTGACTAT
The DNA here is from genome assembly GCF_040894005.1 of Engystomops pustulosus. Classification (NCBI taxonomy): domain Eukaryota; kingdom Metazoa; phylum Chordata; class Amphibia; order Anura; family Leptodactylidae; genus Engystomops; species Engystomops pustulosus. The sequence goes on along the minus strand of NC_092414.1, from coordinate 86,582,411 downwards.
TGCAGGCAGCAATGTCACTGATCCCATGCTGCAATCTGGATGGAAATCTCTTCATACTGCCCTAGAACAAGGTATGTAGCAAGAGCTGGCTGTATGTTGCATGTATGTAGTGGGGCTTGGTTGTGTGTTGCATGCATGAAAGTAGCAGGGCTGACTTTAAAGGAGTGTTCCCACAAAGTCAAGTCAGGCAGTATCCCGTGGATAGGGCCTAACTTGCTGATCAGTAGGGGTCTCGGTGCTCAGACCCCCGTAGATCGTGAGAACAAGGGGTCCGACCGAGTGACCGTGCATGACCGTTATGCTCCATTAATCTCCATGGAGTTGACGGAGATTGCCATAGTGGGAAAACCCCTTTAAAGTACAACTGTAAAGTATAAATACACTTGCCTAACTCTGCACTAAGCAAAAATAAGCAATTCTCTAATTTACTATATTTCGCTATCTGCAGCTGTTTAGCATGGGGGCCAAGGTAAAACCTCTGTTAGCTGCTAATCTCCATTTGCCATGCTTTCTGATTGCAATGGGTAACCGTATAGTTCAGATGGTTTTTAGGGCCTTCGGTGATGTCACAAGCATGTGACTCATCACATGCTTCAGATTGGCCAATTACAATTAATTGAGCTGAATCTAATTTTATATACAGCAGATATATCTCGGGCTAGGATATACTCTATATTTTTGTCAGTAACTTTACAGTTACGCTTTAAGTTATGTGTTGCGATTGGCTGGACTGCTTGTGCATGTTCATGTGAAAGCCCTTGGTGCTCTAGCCTCACTGCCTTTAGCTGATGTCACAACCAGGAGGTGCTTGTCCCCTTCAGGAGAAGCTGAGAAGATTTTTCAGATAGGGCTGATCTACCAGGCTGGATCTCAGGCTAGCAAGAAGCCGGCAGCATGACCTGGGTATCGTTGAAATTCTTTCAAGCTGTGCAAAAACATTTTTTTTTTTTTTTTTTTTTTTTGTTAGTCAAGTAACTTTACAGTTATGCTTTTAATATACTTTTTAACGCCTGTGATAGAGCTCTATCAAATAAAGTGAAGTTGTGCTACCTGTGCAAATTATAGAATTTTAGAAATTACGTACAGGTTCGTGTGACCAGAAACGGGTCTTTTTGTAGGAGTTGCTTTAGACTTGATAAATGTGATCTATGACTACCAAAAACTAATTGGTAATAATTTGCCAATAACAGGCTACAGCTCAAAATTTTTATAGGATGCTATAATGGAATAAATCCAGAGGAAACTGTAAAAATCCTAGTGTGTTGCATATGGTTGGCTTTAAAGCAACTTTCCCTGGATCTGTGAAGATTCCATTTCTAGTTTTTAAGCTTGTGATGCCTAGGCAGCCCTACATACTGTGTGTTGAACTGTTTGTCTCTAAAGAGGTTTCCAATTTGTTGCTAAGCTATTTGCTATTTTTGCTCTGAGTGATTCGACTGATTTAATTACCGGGAACATGCTTTTTGATTCACCACAATGAAAAGCTGAATTGTATTATTGATTTTGGCCACGTATATATTTTTTGTATGTGGTGTTGGAGACTTATACTGGACATCTAAACAATGTAAAGTATGATTTAACAGTAGGACGCCTAAAAAGATTTTCTCTCTATTTTTTTGGTGGCCTATACTTGTGTAAATGGTGCGGCTGCGGCTCCAATCGGATCTTCAGTATTGCTGCCGGCCATTTACAGAAACCGTGTTCACTGTACACAGCGTTAAGCCCCCCAAGTGAATGACAAGGTTAAAATTGTGAAGATCGGTTGTGACCTGGATATCTTATTCTGCAGACTACTGGTCATCCTTTCTCATCAGTGGTTTAGAAATGTTTGACCAAAAAGGAATAAGAATCTGCTGAAAATTATTTTCTTAATAAGGTTCTACACATATTTTGCATATTTTGTTCTTCTTTTCTTCTTGACATTCCCATTTTCAGTCATTTAGAAACTGAGGTAAACATCATTTCTGCTTTTTTTTTTTTTTTTTTTTTTTTGGAAATGAGTGTATTTTTGGGCCTTCAACATCAAACTGATGATACAGTTTGTCTAATATCCACTCTAACCAATAACTATTTACATTACAAAATAAATAGTTTGCTCATAAACCTTCGCATGTCTGTTGTATAGACAGAACATTTTCTTTTTGAGGGAAGTGCATTCATTTGGAAAACTACTTTGATTTTGGGGTTTGTGTTGATAATCTGGAATTTGATCTTTATCTGTTGCATTTTGTATTTTTGTAGCACGTCATTATCTATTTCAAATGCTGGGGGGAGGAGGCTTATACTCCTACTCGAATACATATGGTAAATCCTGAAATGGCACAAATCTTTAGAAAATGAGTTAGAATTGTACAAATGAGACAGAGACGCTGCAGCCTACATCACTGGACCACCTCTTTGGTTCCGCCTGCTGTTAATTTATGCACAACCCCACTCTGTTGCAGATCTTTTCCAGCTCCCTCCGGTTCGGTGGTGAACATTAGTGGACAACCATTTTCAAGTCTCTCCAGAGATGCTCAATTGAGTTTAGGTCAGGGCTCTGACTAGGCCAGTCAAGACTGGTCAGAAAGTTGTTCTGAAGCCACTGCTATGTTAGTTTAGCTGTGTATCTTGTTGGAAGGTGAACCTTCGACCCAGTCTAAGGTCTCGCGCACTATGGAGTTTTTCATCCATGATTTCCTTGGCTGCATTCATCTTTCCTTCAGTTGCAACCAGTCGTCCTGTCCCTGCAGCTGAAAAACGCCCCCATACATGATGCTACCACCACCATGTGTCACTATTGGGATTATATTTGGCAGGTGATGTGCAGTGCCTGGTGTTCTGCACACATACTGCTTAGAAATGGCACCAACAAGTTCAATCCTTGTCTCATCAGACGTGTGTGTGTTGCAAACTTTATGCAGGCTTTCATATGTTTTGCACAGAGGATAGGCTTCGCTCTGCCATAAAGGCCCGACTGGTAAAGGGCTTCAGTGATCGTTGACTTTGCGGAACTTTCTCCCATCTTCCTGCTTCTCTGGAGCTCAGCCACAGTGATCTTGGGGTTCTTCTTTACTTCTCTCACCAAGGCTCTTCTCCCACGATAGCTCAGTTTGGCTGGACGGCCAGGCCGAGGAAGAGTAGTGGCATTTACTAAACTTCATCCATTTAAGGATTTTGGAGACCACTGTGCTCTTAGGAGCTATGAGTGCTGCAGAAATTCTTTTGTAACCTTGGCCTTATTTGTACCTCATGATTGTAATGTGCTCTGACATGCACTGTGAGGGTGCAGCCACACGTTCAGTTTTTCAGATGCAGTTTTTGATGCCCAAACCAGAAGTGGAGTGAAAATGGAGGAGGGGTAGCACTTGTGAATGATAAGTCCTCGCCCATTGTTATCCACACCTGCTTTTGGCTTCAAAAACATCTGAAAAACTGAACGTGTGGCTTCACCCTGAGGTCTTGTATAGACAGGTGTGTGCCTTTCCTAATCAACTTTAATCAGTTTAATTAAACACAGCTGGCCTGTGTCTACTCCAATGAAGGAGAAGAACCATCTCAAGGAGATTCAGAAGGAAATGGACAACATGTGAGCTAAAAATGAGTGTCACAGCAAAAGTTTTTGAATGTGCCATTTGAGTTTTTCTTGATTAATAAATTAGCAAAAATATCTACACTTCCTTTTTTCCCCTAAATCACAATAGGTTGTAAAGTGTGCATTAATGAGCAACAACAACTTTTTTGATCTAACCAATTGGCTGCAATTTTATAATGGTTTTATACTGCTGAAGACAGATGGACGTCTACACTTAACAATTAGCAGAATGATAAGCATTTACATGATTTTGGGTGTACTCCAGAGTGTTCATTTTTGTGTTGTGTGGATGACCTGCTCAGATTTGGTGATAATGAAACCTTTTCTCATGCTACAATTGTTTTCCTCCCTCAGAATATACTGTGACTGGGGGAAAGATGAAGCATCTTGCTGTAATGCTGGTGACAATGCCTTCTTTTTAGAATGTGATGCAGTCGGCTCTTTCCAGAGGGATGATGCCAAGTATTTAAAACTAATTTTTTTTTTTCAAAGATTACGGCTAAAGTGGTTGTCCAACTATCAATGTTTACCTGCTTTCCACAGAATGTGGAATATGTATCTTGTTCTTGTGTTATTACTTTATGTGACCCCCATGATCACAACAAAAGGGACCATTGGTTACTTGGGATCCCATTGCTTAGTGGCATCTCATGGAATAACGGTTGGCAGCAGTTGCTGTATAACAAATCACAAACCCACCATGTATGGTGAGGCATAACTGTGTGCAGTACAATGTTAGAGTACAAAAAAGTGGATGTTATCCTTGTGGGTATTATATTGGCTACCATAACAGATGTATTGATGACATAGGAAGAATTTCTTTCATGGAAATCCACTACTACTGTTGATAGAACAGAGAGAACAGTGCAACTAAGCACAACATTACCCTTGATAAGACAAAGGTATACACAGTGGATATATTCCACTCGCCTTATTTAGTTGTGCTCGAATACAGGCACAACCCTGGTGTAAGCTTTTTGTGGTAATGATTTGAGTATGGCAGCCTCTTCTTCTCCTTGAGTTTTCACCCACACAGGTTGATCAAGAGTGTTTAGGTGCAGGAGTAAGGATCATCAAAGATATGGGATACAAAAATCCCTAAGCCCATCAAAAATTATGATTTTGTGGTGCAAAATCACTCAGGATTCTTAAAAAAAAAAAATTGTTTATTGAAATTAGAAATGGTAAAAGAAAACACATTTTGTTGTTTTCCTGCACACTCAAACAAACATAGATCAGGCTTTTTTGACCTGACGAAGCACCCAGTGCCGTGGGGCGACACGCGTTGTCTTTTGCCACTTTTAACTTCAATAAAATAATTTTTTTTTTTTGGAAGAATCCGAAGTGATTTTGCACCATCACATTGTCATTTTTCAAGGCCTTAGGGATTTTTATGTCCCATATCATCTTTGAGGATCCATACCCCTGCACCTACCCACTGTTGAGATTAGACCCTTTAAAGGAAACCTACCATTTAGAATGGTAGGGGTAGGCTGTAAGTACCGAGCACCAGCTCAGGGTGAGCTGGTGCCGGTACTTACTTTCGTTAGTGTTATAAACACTTTTTAAACTTTTTAAACTTTAGAGCAGCAGAGGCTTCGGCGCTGCGTGCGCACGAGCGTGCGCGCGCCTACATAGGAAATAGCGTAGATGTCGCGCGCAGCGCCGAAGCCCCTTCTGCTCTAAAGTTTAAAAAGTGTTTAAACCGCGATACCGCGGTTTATAACACTAACGAAAGTAAGTACCGGCACCAGCTCAACCTGAGCTGGTGCTCGGTACTTACAGCCTACCCATGCCATTCTAAATGGTAGGTTTCCTTTAAGCACAATTAATTAATTATACCGTAGATATTATTTTGCTTCTGTCTTTAGCCATACCTGCATTACAAACATTTTTTGAGCCTTTATTGGTGTATCTGAAATAAGTGTGTATGGCTGAGATAAACATTTCTAAACTGAGTCTAGGGTGTCAGGAGAGGACATGGTGTTCTTGTTCAGTAATGTGGTGGTTTACTGGATTATGCTGGTGGATAATAACCTTTCCTGTGCTGAAAAGGTCCCCTTGTACTGTATGACCGGAAGGTGCACACTTAAGACTTTATTTGGCCTCCCTCACTACATTGTGCAGTTATTGACGTGTGCGCATTCTTTCACTCGTTTGGCGTCAGAAGTTTGTTGTAGTTTTCTCATTTATATAATAAGAGGAAATATGGCATTATGCTGTTAAGGGCTTTATCTGTTAACTGCCTCCAGTTTAACTGCCTATTCACATACGTTTTATTTTCTCTTCAATCAAAGGGACATTTAATACAGAACAGTTTTTGGTTTTATACTTGCATACATGTGGTGTGTGTGTGTGTTTTTTTGTTTTTGTTTTTTTTTTAAAAGCCAAAAGCATAGGACAGAGTATACACAACGGGTGTCATTGTAATAATTCTATATTGTAATCTTTATATTACCTTCTAGCATAAGGCTTTCACAGTATGACCTTGTGTTGCCTTCTTTGCACAATATATGTGACCAACGTAAAAGCGGTGAAGCATGTTATAAATTTCTCTTTTTTTTTGTTCTTTTGTCCAATACTCGTATGTACATACTTATTTTTTTTAAAGGGAATTTGTCACCAGGTTCCTCTTTGATCTCAACAACCAGATAAGAAAATATCTGTACGTTTCCATTCCATTTTCTATAGTGCTTAACGTATGGTATGTAGTGGCCAGAGTGAGAATTGCAGACATTGGTGTAAATTGATCTAGAGAGGAAGCTAAACTGCGTTCAGATTGGAGGGTTTCATTGTTTTCAATACAATACACACAGATAGCCCTCTACATAAAGACCTCATAATGAAGGACTGATAATAGAACTGAGGTTACTGAAGAGCAGCGTGAGACCTGCTGGTAATTTCCAAAAGAAAGGAACAGGCCTGCTTGGTTAACAATTGCTCTTGGCTGTATGAGAGCGACAGGGACATTATACTTCTCTACTTAATATAAGCCACTTATTACATGTGGCAGGGAGTATTTTAATTTCCTCTTCCCATAATGAAGCACTTTCTACCTGCTAATGTTTGTGATGTGCAGTTGGTACTTGGTAAAGTAGTTTATGCCCAGAACGCAATTTCAGGAATAAACTATGCCCTGTGGGAGATTTGTATAGTGTTTCAACTGAAGCTTGAGATATTAATGAAGCACTGCTATATTTTCTTAGAATTGGTTGGCTGCTTTGGGAATTGCATTAGCACACAAACATAGGCTATTCAGGATCAAGGTAAGTAACCAGCAGTGAACTTTAAAGACTTTGACTTGTATAAAAGTTAACTGCAGTACCCAACACAACCAGGGGTTGTGGTCTTTCATGATATACAAACTTATCTTGTATGTAACCTGGGGACTGCCTGTAGTCCCATATGGTAGAACAGTTTCCTAACCTCAGTCATGGGGTCATTAATTGGAAAATGGTGTGTGTATGAGACCTGGTCCCTGCACTAATCAGTGTATGTAGCCTAGAGTGGATGACCCTGTAAGTAGAGTCTCAATTCTCTCCATGTCCCAGGCTGAAGAGGATTCAAGGGTGCCTTTGCAAACTCCCATAGTGTTGCAACTTGATGAACGCTACGTTAAATGGGTCATTTTGTGTACGTTTATACAGTAGCAATCTGTCTGAGAAATGTGTTAAGTAATTTGATGAAAAACATACCTTATATACTCGAGTATAAGCCTAGTTTTTCAGCACAAAAAATGTGCTGAAAACCCCAAACTCGGCTTATACTCGAGTAAAAAAAAATAAATAAATCAAAACTCGCCTTTCTGGCGGCACCCGTAGATCTTCTGTGCGATCCATCCGGTATTGTTGTGCTGCACGACGGGGAAGGGGGGGCTATATACACTGGGGCAGGGGCTGGCAGGCTATATACACTGGGGCAGGGGCTGGCGGGCTATATACACTGGGGCAGGGGCTGGCGGGCTATATACACTGGGGCAGGGGCTGGCGGGCTATATACACTGGGGCAGGGGCTGGCGGGCTATATACACTGGGGCAGGGGCTGGCGGGCTATATACACTGGGGCAGGGGCTGGCGGGCTATATACACTGGGGCAGGGGCTGGCGGGCTATATACACTGGGGCAGGGGCTGGCGGGCTATATACACTGGGGCAGGGGCTGGCGGGCTATATACACTGGGGCAGGGGCTGGCGGGCTATATACACTGGGGCAGGGGCTGGCGGGCTATATACACTGGGGCAGGGGCTGGCGGGCTATATACACTGGGGCAGGGGCTGGCGGGCTATATACACTGGGGCAGGGGCTGGCGGGCTATATACACTGGGGCAGGGGCTGGCGGGCTATATACACTGGGGCAGGGGCTGGCGGGCTATATACACTGGGGCAGGGGCTGGCGGGCTATATACACTGGGGCAGGGGCTGGCGGGCTATATACACTGGGGCAGGGGCTGGCGGGCTATATACACTGGGGCAGGGGCTGGCGGGCTATATACACTGGGGCAGGGGCTGGCGGGCTATATACACTGGGGCAGGGGCTGGCGGGCTATATACACTGGGGCAGGGGCTGGCGGGCTATATACACTGGGGCAGGGGCTGGCGGGCTATATACACTGGGGCAGGGGCTGGCGGGCTATATACACTGGGGCAGGGGCTGGCGGGCTATATACACTGGGGCAGGGGCTGGCGGGCTATATACACTGGGGCAGGGGCTGGCGGGCTATATACACTGGGGCAGGGGCTGGCGGGCTATATACACTGGGGCAGGGGCTGGCGGGCTATATACACTGGGGCAGGGGCTGGCGGGCTATATACACTGGGGCAGGGGCTGGCGGGCTATATACACTGGGGCAGGGGCTGGCGGGCTATATACACTGGGGCAGGGGCTGGCGGGCTATATACACTGGGGCAGGGGCTGGCGGGCTATATACACTGGGGCAGGGGCTGGCGGGCTATATACACTGGGGCAGGGGCTGGCGGGCTATATACACTGGGGCAGGGGCTGGCGGGCTATATACACTGGGGCAGGGGCTGGCGGGCTATATACACTGGGGCAGGGGCTGGCGGGCTATATACACTGGGGCAGGGGCTGGCGGGCTATATACACTGGGGCAGGGGCTGGCGGGCTATATACACTGGGGCAGGGGCTGGCGGGCTATATACACTGGGGCAGGGGCTGGCGGGCTATATACACTGGGGCAGGGGCTGGCGGGCTATATACACTGGGGCAGGGGCTGGCGGGCTATATACACTGGGGCAGGGGCTGGCGGGCTATATACACTGGGGCAGGGGCTGGCGGGCTATATACACTGGGGCAGGGGCTGGCGGGCTATATACACTGGGGCAGGGGCTGGCGGGCTATATACACTGGGGCAGGGGCTGGCGGGCTATATACACTGGGGCAGGGGCTGGCGGGCTATATACACTGGGGCAGGGGCTGGCGGGCTATATACACTGGGGCAGGGGCTGGCGGGCTATATACACTGGGGCAGGGGCTGGCGGGCTATATACACTGGGGCAGGGGCTGGCGGGCTATATACACTGGGGCAGGGGCTGGCGGGCTATATACACTGGGGCAGGGGCTGGCGGGCTATATACACTGGGGCAGGGGCTGGCGGGCTATATACACTGGGGCAGGGGCTGGCGGGCTATATACACTGGGGCAGGGGCTGGCGGGCTATATACACTGGGGCAGGGGCTGGCGGGCTATATACACTGGGGCAGGGGCTGGCGGGCTATATACACTGGGGCAGGGGCTGGCGGGCTATATACACTGGGGCAGGGGCTGGCGGGCTATATACACTGGGGCAGGGGCTGGCGGGCTATATACACTGGGGCAGGGGCTGGCGGGCTATATACACTGGGGCAGGGGCTGGCGGGCTATATACACTGGGGCAGGGGCTGGCGGGCTATATACACTGGGGCAGGGGCTGGCGGGCTATATACACTGGGGCAGGGGCTGGCGGGCTATATACACTGGGGCAGGGGCTGGCGGGCTATATACACTGGGGCAGGGGCTGGCGGGCTATATACACTGGGGCAGGGGCTGGCGGGCTATATACACTGGGGCAGGGGCTGGCGGGCTATATACACTGGGGCAGGGGCTGGCGGGCTATATACACTGGGGCAGGGGCTGGCGGGCTATATACACTGGGGCAGGGGCAGGGGCTGGCTGGCTTCATACTGGAGAGGCTGTCAAAATGCATTTCCCACCCTCGGCTTATACTCGAGTCAAAGGTTTTCAGTTTTTTGTGGTAAAATTAGGGGCCTCGGCTTATACTCGGGTCGGCTTATACTCGAGTATATACTATATATATATATATATATATATATATATATATATATATATATATATATATATATATATATATATATATATATATATATATAATTTTTTTTTTTTTTTTTTTTTTTTAATCTATGCTATAATTAGGTACAGTGGCAAATTATAGCTGTCTAGGTGTGTGCTGACATGTGGAACATTGGTTACTGAAGGCCAGGGTGTTTCCTATTAATATATTATGACGGAGTATAGTGCTTGTACAGACAGCACAGTGTTTATTCCTAAATTTATGCACAGTTTTTAAGACAGTGTTCGAAAAGCAAAGCACAGTAAACGTGCTATCTTAATAATAAAAAAATCTGTTTTCAAAGGGACAATATCTTTGATATGACACGAAAAACATGTTTTTAGCACTGAAGCTGGAGGCGTCTGAATTGATACTACCTCTGCAGCCTTTAAGCTTGACTCAACGGAGGCAAAATATAACTCTTCTCTAGGTGAAGAGATGAGATTTCACATAAACAAGGGAATTCTAGAAGGGCCACTTCCATACCCTACCTGAGGGGGCCAGCACTTTTAATGGGGTAAAACAGGGGTCAGGAACCTTTTTGGCTGAGAGAGCCGTGAACGCAACAAATTTTAAAATGTTATTCTGTAAGAGCCCTACAATGTGCACATGCCCCCAAGTAGATAGGTAGTCCCTATCTATGTCTCGGATCGCAGGCACACCCGTGCCCCTCTCTGTGGTGGCGCCCCTCTCCAAGCTCACTCACCTCTCCACGTTCCTGCTTCCGTCCCGGCTGGCCAACGCAGATTTAAAGGGCCAGCGCACCGCTGATTACCGCTACCCACTTCCCGGGTTTCTATAAAGACCGCCGGCTCCTAGCATTCCCCGACGGATCTTAGTGCTTCATGCCTATGAGAAAGCTTTCCACAGTGTTTCCTTCCCAAGTGTTGACCTCCCGTTGTGACCCCGGAACTGTTCCCGATTGTGCTCCTTCGCTGCCAGCCCTGACCTCTTGCTCCGTCGCCGACCTCGCATCATTGCCACCTGCCTTGACTGTCTTCCTGTTCCTGACCACGAGACTGCCTAGTGATCCTCAACATTGGCTGCCCTCGTGGACAAGTCGCGACTTGGAACGACCTGGTGGTACCACGCTGCAGCAAGACCATCCTGCTCTGCGGCAGGCTCTGGTGAAGACCGGTTGCCACTTATGTTCCAGTCCCAGGTGTCTGCTTACATCATCATCCACGGTGGTCCAGGGGGTTCACTACTCCAAATCCTGACACCCACCACATGCCTCCCTGTAGATGGGTAGCCCCAGTAAATACTCCCAGTAGATAGGTAGCTAAAGCACATACTCCTAGTAAATAGGTAGCCACAGCACATGCCCCCAAGTAAATAGGTAGCCACAGCACATGCCTCCCAGTATATAGGTAGCCACAGCACATGCCTCCCAGTATATAGGTAGCCACAGCAAAAAAAAAAAAGAATATTCACTTACCAGCGCTCCCTGCAGCCAGTTCCTCATCGCTCCCACGCTCTTCTCTTTGACCCAGGCTTAGATGATGGAAGCGATGGCACCTGGGTCATAAAAGGGACTTGGGAAGCAGTAACATCGCTGCGTGTGTCCAGTGATCAGTCTAAGAGACACACAGCAGCCATCACTATTTATTAAAGATATGTCCGAGAGCCAGATGCAGCCAACAAAAGAGCCACATCTGGCTCCCGAGCCATAGGTTCCCTACCCCTGGGGTAAATTCTGGTGACCGTGTCCCTTTTTTTAAACCGCTAATATTCACTTAAAGGGGTTTTCCCATGAAATAAAGGTTTGCACATTTTAATCCCCTAGTGATGTTTACACAGTAAATATCATTTTTGTCCCCCTTACTTTGCAATTTTGGCCCCATCACTACCTACACATGTTGGTGTAAGATTCCAGAGTGTGGGCAGGGACTTTCTAAGCAGATGCTTCATGATTCCTCTGTGCTATGAGATGCTTAGATTTTCATGGTACATTCCACTAGCATCTGATGGTAAAAGAGAGATGAGACAGATTGGAGATGAGGGATCATGAGATGCAATGACACTCTGGACTCTTGTAGCTTGCTTGTAGAGTAAGTATCTGCACACTTCTGCTTGGCAGCATGGGGGAGGGGCAGGGGGCAGAGAGCACTGTAGTGTGCAGACAAGAGAAGTTATTCATGAGAAGAATCCCACCATAGTCATACCAACCAAAATTGTGTACTCCAGGACTGATGGACAGTTTGGAATTACATCTGTGAAATGCTGTATTTTTGTTAATAAGGGTGAATTAGAGAATGTGTTATTTTATTATCCTGAGTATATTTAAGAATCTCTTGTTTTCGTGGGAATATCCCTTTAAGGAAACATACCTGAAACATACATTCTGTTTTGGCGGATGTATCAAATTATGAGTAATATTTGTGTTCTTTTCTAGGTTGACCGGTCTGATATGAACACGCTCAGCTTACCTCTCAACATAAGACGTGGAGGATCAGATACCAACCTTAACTTCGATATACCTGATGGCATTCTAGACTTTCATAAAGTCAAACTCTCTGCGGACAGTCTAAAGCAAAAAATCTTGAAAGTCACTGAACAGATTAAAATTGAACAAAGTGCCCGTGATGGTAATGTGGCAGAGTACTTGAAATTGGTGAACAGTGCTGACAAGCAGCAGGCAAGTCGAATTAAACAAGTATTTGAAAAGAAGAACCAGAAATCTGCCCACTCAATAGCACAGCTACAGAAAAAACTAGAACAATATCATAAAAGATTAAAGGAACTAGAACAAAATAGCTCTGCCACCAAAAGTACCAAGGATATTTCCAAAGATAACTTGAAAGATCTACAGCATTCTTTAAAAGATGTCACTAGTGGTCCTCGACCTGCTGCACCTGTGGAAGCCTGTAAAACTGGTATGCCAGGGGTATCTTTGACACCCCCAATGTTTGTTTTTAACAAGTCAAGGGAGTTTGCAAATCTGATTAGGAATAAATTTGGAAGTGCAGACAACATTGCTCAGTTAAAGAATTCTCTTGATGACTTTCACCCAGAAAACAATTCCAGAAATTTGAGTGGCAGTGCCACAATTGTGACAAAACCTAAGTATGTAAGTGACGATGAGTGTTCTAGTGGGACATCTGGTTCAGCAGACAGCAATGGGAACCAGGCATTTGATGCTGGGCGGACAAATGCCAGTGATGGCCATGATCTTGCTGTCTTTCTAGATGAGCTGAGAGAAATAAGAGAGGCTCAGTCCCAGCTAGCCGAAGATATTGAGACATTAAAAATACAGTTTAAAAGAGACTATGCCATTATTTCACAAACTTTACACGATGAAAGATACAGGTAACTACTTATTCATTGTATTTTATTATACAATATTGTAATGTAAATAGCTTTAATTGCTGTTCATTGAAAATCATGTTCAAATGGTCCTTGAGGACCATGGGGATATGGACCGCTTGATATATTTGCGATGATCTGAATCAGTGTAGCAACTGGATTCAGACAGTACTGGATGATGGCAGCATCCTCAACAGCAATAAGTCCCAATTTATCCCCTTCCTCTGACTTTTTTACTCATACTTGGCTGACTATACTTCCTAATGTAGAATATATGTTCTGTGTTTCGTGGTGCATTTTAAATGCAATTTTCTAAGGAATGGTTGGCATTTGGCTTGCTAAATCTTCCTCATTGATTTAAAAAAATCACTGAAAAATATCTGTAAACTACAGACATGCTAATAATAATTTCTCTTCTGAAATGAAGCCAGCCTTTTTAGTAGTGGTATGAAAACCATTCACTTTGGCCTACAATGAGGTCATTGTATGTTCTTTTTATAGCTTATCATAATATGAATCATTGCAAATGAGATTAACCTCCTGATCAAGTCCTCTTTCCACTCAGTGCACGTAATGTTGTTTACTGACCATATTGTATCAATATTCCTAGCTATAAAGGTACTTTGGTTTCTGTGGTAGATAAGACTTTCATTATGTAGTGCCTTAGTTTCCTCATGAGTTGTTTTGGCTGGAGTGTTGACTATGCAAACAGAATATCTCAACGTTCTTCTTGGAACTGCTTGGTGTCTTCAATATCAAATTTTGAGTTTTTTTTAAACTTAAATCCTACAAAACACTTCTACATTCGGTGCAGAAATACATTGGGGAGTGATACTACATTCACCAGTTTGTGTTATGGGGGATTGGAGCTCCATTATTTCTCCATTGCAGTGTTGCTGTTCTTTGTGTATGATAGTTTCCAGTAAAAACCTTTTTTAGTCTTGGGAGTTTATTTGCTAACCATGGATCAGGAGACCACAGTATAATCATACTTCAAGACTGGACATGTGGCTGTGGCAGGTGTAAATGGCCCTAATACAATGTTATATACATGCATGCTTAATGGTGTTGGCCACTAATAAGGGAGGTTACCAGGGCAAGAACAATATCCTTATAGGGTTGTCCATATTTTATTTTCTTGGTAAACATTCACATGAGTCATATGTCCCACCTATAATGTCCTGTATTCCTAAATCCAGGGGAAGTGTAATGCATTATTATATGCACTTTCATGCCCCAAAACCACTCATATGGCAGTGTTGTTTTCACAGAGGGGGTGCTTGGTCAGCAGAAGTTTACAGTACACGGCTTCAGACAGATGAGAAAGTTGTCCATTTAATTCATGATCTCTAGAAGGTATAACAGAAGGATATTCTTTAATCTGTAGGGTAGGATGTGTTGGCATTTACCACCAAGTTTTCCTATTAAGAGGGACATGGCATAATAATACTTTGGCCATTGACTCCCATTGCAAAAAATGTGCCTCTGTGTGATTTATTACTACATAATGCCATCACCTGATTACCCTTTGGGCAGCATTTATGGATTTTATGTTTTAAATTGTTAGTAAAAGTATAGGAATGACAGATTGTGTTGGGTAGGTTTCGATAGGGTGTGCAACTGCAGTTGTTCATAATATGTTCCTATTGTGTAAGAATCGACCTTGTGAAACAACAGTTTGACACCTCTTTACTGTGCAATAACACATATGGCTCTACTTTGTAAGAACACTACCTCACTTTCCTTTAAAGCTTTATGATCCAAATCCTAAGTGAGACATGCATTAACTGGTTGAATGTGCCTTAATAAGTCTACATAGTAAGCAGCACATTGTATTTAGTTTAAGCAGTATTCCCAACCCCCCCCCCCCTGCCTCCTATGTTTTGTTAAACAGAGGGAGGGTTAAAATGGTAATATTACGGTTTTAGGACATGCCATCTGATGCTAAAAGGTCTCCCACACAATCTGCATGTTATGTGGTTATGTGTCAGGAAAGAGTCCTATGTGTTCCTGGTGGACTGAATGTTCTATGGTACCCGCACAAAATGCAGTCTGTTTAGCACTCGGAGAACACTGCCAGGGAGAGATTATATTACACTAGAACGTGTATATATAGTTTATGGTAAGTGTTGTAATGTCTCTAGATGCAGTTTGGGAGTTCTGTAGTATGTAGCTGCAATTGCTGTAGTATACTGAAATTACAAATTGTTGGCTTGTAGAGATGAAGGCTTTATACCATGACTGCAGTTGCTTCTGTAAGCTTTCTTCTTACTGCAAATGTTATAAACCGCTTCAGTGGAAAAACTTTACAGTGAAAGTCACCATGGAACCTATTTATCAATAAATTATGCATTGGTAATGCATTAAATAATGGTTGGTAATGCATTCATTTTAATGAATGGCTGGACTGGAGGGAGGTCAACAGTTCAAACGGAACACATCACCTGCTCCCCACTGCAAAACCACAGAGTACCTTGTTTTTCAGCTTTCAAGTCTTCAAAAGGTGTTTATACAGCCAACCAATGCTGAAGCATGCCTCCAAAAAGTACTTTTATTCTTCCCATCTCCTTCAAAGAGCAAGTCCTGTGTGGAAGCTCGACTACGCAGTGAATCTGGCCTGCCTTCTGACAACCATTTGCACTGCTCACCCTGCCTCCTACGGGCTCTTTATTTTTGATATCATTTAGCATCCAAGTGATGTCTGAGAAAGGACGGCATAGTCGAGCTTTCATACTTCCCTAATTCTTACAGAGGACATAAGAATAAAGGTACTTTTTGGAGGCATGCTGCAGCATTGGCTAGCTTTAAAAACACCCTTTGAAGACTTGAAAACTGACAGACAAGGTACTCTTTGGTTTTGTGAAAGGGGCCTTCTGGTGCACCGTTGGACCGTGCACCACATTTTATCATGCAGAGTTCGACAGAAATGTGTTGCATGCCCCAAGTTAAAGGGAACATGTCACCAGGGACCTCATTTTCACTAAAGACAAATTTGTAAAAGCCCATGACACCTACAGTGCAAAAATGCCTCTGCCTTTTCTAAGCATTTGTGTGTTATAACTTACCTTGCACCCTGACAAAATCCTGGGCTAGACAAAGAGACTGGGCTTTGGTTTGGATGTATTTCGAAAAGCATGTGACTTGTCTGAGCTGCAGGCTGCCTCAATGTTTGTGCTCCTGTACAGCTTGTCCCTCACCCCTCATCCCACCAGGCAGTGACCTCTGAGAAGGAGCTGTACAGGAGCACAAAGGTGGGGGCTAAGATCTGAGGAGTGAGTAACACAGACAAGGTACATGTTGTTTTTTTGAAATGCATCCAAACCAAAGTCCAGCCCCTGTGACTACCCCAGGATTTTGTCAGGATGTAAGGTACGTTATAACACACAATTATATTGTAATGCAAATGCTTTGAAAAGGCAGACATATTTGCACTGCAGGTGTAATAAGCTTCTGCAACCTTTCTTTAGTGAAAATGAGCTGCCTGGTGACAGGTTCCCTTTTAAGAAAAAAGTTGGTGCAAATGCGGCACGATTCATGAATCTGGTGCCTCTGCACAGTTTTCACCATTTTTGATAAATGTGGGCCACTGTCTATAGCCTGTAAATCAGATAGATAAAAAAAATGCTTTTTATTCGTGAAATTCCCAACAAACAGTGATATTTCAGTCTGTTTATAGACCTTTTGAGACACAGTTTGCATTAGTTGACTCGGTTTGGCGAGCTCTGTGCAACGCTGCATAATCTGTGTGCGCTATAGAAATAATTATTATACGTAAAGCAACATTAGGCACATGAGCATGGTAGAACGCCGTGATGGGATTGGGTCCCTTCCAGAGCATCTGAGAACTTTTTATTAAGAGTGCAGCAAAATTTTTACAAGAACTGTGTTTATAGCCTGTCTTGGCATTTTGTATCTTTACAGTATAGCACAATAAATGACAATTAAATGGTACAATGACATTCTGGAAAATGGATTTATGTCGAGCTGGGAGTCAATTTCCTCTAAAACATTTCCTCTAAAATGTTTTCTACTAAATATGATCTAATGTTTCAGCAATTGGCCTCTATATCCTGTGCAGTCTTAATTTCTTTAAAAGCACATCAATATTCTGAAAACTGTAATATTATAAACTGCAGAGATTGTGTTATAAGAAATATCTTCAGTTATGATCTCAGTCCATGCACTTTATGATCACCAGAGTTGTTTCATCTTTACATCATTTTTGGTGTATGTAAATGGTGCCCAACATGTCTACAGAATTTGTCAGGAAATTTGAAGGGGTATTCTCATTTGGGTATTCACATTTCATTTAACTTATCTGCCTTTGGATGTTATTAACCCCTTAACGACATTTTCTTGGATTTTACAGCTTTCACTCTGCGTCCCAAATGACATGCCTACTTTTTTCTTTGGGTTGGTGCGATCGTGTGGATACCAAATTTGTATACGTTTTATAATGTTTTCATACATTTGAAAAAATTAAAACCTCCTGTACAAAATATAAATTTTTTTATTTTGCCATCTTCTGGCGCCAATAACTTTTTCATACTTTGGTGTACGGAGCTGTGGGTAGTGTCATTTTTTGCAAATTTTGATGGCGTTTTCATTGCTATAATTTTTGGGACTGTGCGACCTTTTGATCACCTTTTTATTAATTTTTTTATATGTTTCAAAATGACATTTTTGACTTTGGCCGCTATTTTTCGTTACGGGGTTAAACGCAGTGAAAAACCGTTATTATATTTTGATCGGACGTTTTCGGACACGGCGATACCTAATGTGTTTATGATTTTACTGTTTATTTATATTTATATCAGTTCTAGGAAAAGGGGGGTGATTTGAAATTTTATTTTTTTTTAGTTTTTTTTTTTTAACTTTTACTATTTTTCAGACTCCCTAGGTTACTCTAACCCTAGGTAGTCTGATTGATCCTATCATATACTGCCATAATACTGTATGGCAGTATATGTGGATTTTACTCCCCATTCATTACAATGTGCAATTAGCACATTGAAATGCATGGGTTAAAACGAAGTAGCCTCGAGTATTCGGAACACCCGAGGCTACCATGGCGACGGATCGCCGCTCCCCGTGACTTCATCGGGGAGCGACGATCCGCGACAAGATGGCGGCACCCACGCGGCGCCATCTTTTTGAAGGTGAAAACGCCCGCGATCGGTGCTAGCAATATGTAGCAAAGACTTACCGGCTATGGAGAGGACTCGGCCCGCGAGCACGTGTCGGGAAGGGGTTAAATAAATGTGTGAAGATTATTTCCCATAAATGTAGCCATATGGTCCCTTAGAAATCAAGGACAACTGTCCTTGGATACGACCACTGTTTCTGGACTGATTGCCCAAAGAGAAAAAAAAGTTTTTGCATGCGAGATGTCCAAGAGTCTCTACATGCCCCACAGTTGTCCTGTGGAAGTGAAAGCTGAAGCGAGGTGGTCAAGCTTCTCATGACGCATGAGTGGTGGTTGTTTCAAAGGACAACTATCTAGTTTTGAAGGCACAGTATGACTACATTTATGGGCTATTACCTTCACACAGGATTGTAGACCAAGCACACTTACGTGCAGATGTGTGCACCCTCTGGCAAGATCTTGTCTTTTTTAAGCTTCCTATGACTGTTTAAAAAAACACTTTAAACATTATGCAAATGAGTCTGAGGGGCTTTGAGCTCCATTAACACCTTTGGAGCCAAGAGCCCTAATTTACAAGCCTTTGAAAAATAATACACATTTTACTAACTAGTATTATGGTAATATTAAGTGAAACTTGTTGTGATTGTGAGGGAAGAGAATCCATTTTCTATTGTGTTCTCCCACCATGTGTCTTTACATAGCCTCTATGCATAGTACCATCCCCCACGCATACAGATCATTTTAACATATATCCTGTTCAAGGCAAAAGGAATGTGAGCTTGCTCAGTAAAGTTTCTTTGTCTCAAAAACCTATAAGACCTCTCTGCTACCTAAATAAATTGGAATTCTCTCAAACACATGTGAAGGTTTGAGTGGTTCACCGAGCAACTCGTACTATACAATGATTTGGACCCACATCACATCAGAGATGGATATATTTCTCTAACATGATTAAGACTTGTTGATCACCTTAAGTCTGAGGTACTGAGGTCAAGTTTTCCCTCAGCAACACATATATTTTGTATAATTATTGCCTCTCCCAAAATGTCTCTAGCCAGAAATATATTTGGTGCAGTTATAGAAGTATAGCTGGCACCATCATAGATTTTCTCTCTTTAGTTTTAAAGGGAACATGTCATCAGAAATTGACCCAATAAACCACTTTCGGTATGTTGTCAAGCTGTTGAACAACTTACAGATCATGGAAACAAAAAGTATAATTATGTTCTAAACAGTCAATTACTTAGTAAAACTGGAGCTGAAAAGGACTTGGGCGTATTGGTGGATGGTAAACTTAATTTTAGTGACCAGAGCCAGGTGGCTGCTGCTAAAGCAAATAAAATTATGGGATGTATCAAGAGAGGAATAGATTCTCATGATAAAGACATAGTTTTGCCCTTATACAAATCGCTGGTCAGACCACACATGGAATATTGTGTACAGTTTTGGGCACCAGTGTATAAAAAGTATGTAGTAGAGCTGGAACGGGTGCAGAGGAGAGCAACCAGGCCGGCTTTATTTTTTTTTTCACAACTCTCGGACAATCCCTTTAAATCTTCCACCTTAAGTTGTAAAATTTCTTTTTACACCAGGGGAAGTTTTGGATTATTCACAAATTTTTGAGAAGCTTCTTGGGATTTAGGGAATATATTTTATGATCTATCAATAGGACAAGCTACGAATCTCTTGGAACCAATCTATTTGGGATATCAAGTGTCTAATGATCCCTCTATTTGCTGCAGAAGCCAGTATTTTGAATAATTTGGCTGGTTGTTGATTTGTGAACTTCAGCTTTGAAACCACAGTATCCTGGCATATGCCTTTTAAGTACCAGAATGGAATATAAATGTTTAACAAAAAAAAACTATGAAAAATCAATTTTTTTCCTGACCATAAAAAGTTTTGTTTTTAAAAACAAAAAATTGTTAACTACCTTAATAAATTATTCTCACCATATTAAAGAACCAATATGCACTTGGAAAAACCTGCAGACAAATTGACTGCATAGTGAATGCTATAGGAATTGCCCTAAGTGGAGCCTTTGATGCAGATTCAAATAAAGCCTCAGCAGCACTGCTCCCCATCCTCTCGGCATGCTTTGAGGAGGTATTTTTACATCAGAATCAACACAGATGTTCAGAGACATCTAATGCCCTCTCCAAATATATAAGTGCTGTTTATGGAATGCTTGAGTATGTGTAAATTCTGCAAATATTAACCATATCATGACTGGCTTTTTGACTGTTTTTGCATTTAAAACTATACGCGGTCCAACAGTGTATGTAAATGAAATAAGTATACTACAAAACACACACATTAAAAACCTTTTTGCTTTTTAATTTTTACATGTGTTTTAATTAAAGGTTAATTAAACACATCCCTACACCGGAAATTCCTGATCTGGGGAGGTGAAGAGCTGCAAAGCTTTTGAGTTTGGGGAGTAAGGGAAGGTCCCCTTTAACCTGAAATAGACGGCAAACTTCAGGAAAAAGATGGCAAACTTCAGCAGTTTGCTATATTAATGCATTAAAAAAATCTATTTAGCTATTAATCTACTCACATTCACTTTTCAGGTATGAAAGGCTTGAAGACCAACTTAATGATCTGACCGACCTCCATCAGCATGAAACCACGAACTTAAAGCAGGACCTGGCCAGCATTGAAGAAAAGGTTGCTTACCAGGCTTATGAAAGGTCCAGAGATATCCAGGTACGGTTCATGCGTATTCTATTGCTATTTAAAGGGGTTATCCGGGTTTAAAAAATTTTTATGGCCGAGCTGGGGAGGGCTAGTTAAACATAATAAACATGGACTTACCTCCTCCGGCGCCGCCGATGTCCCGCGCCGCGGTCCCTTCGATCCGTGCCCCTGTTTGTTTACAGGGGCACGGAAGCCGCACACAGGGAGCTTCCGGTCCGCGATGTGGACGGCTCCTCCCATCCGTCCCTATCTCTCAGCGTTGTAAGCGCTGGGAGATGGTGTGCATGGGAGCATCCGGCCAGCCGGAAGCTCCCTGTGCGCTGGTGTAATGAAACCGGCGCACCGAGAAGACCGGCCGCGGCGCGGGACATCGGCAGCACCGGAGGAGGTAAGTACATGTTTATTGTGTTTAAATAGCCCTCCCCAGCCCGGCCAGAAGAAAATTTTTAAACCCGGATAACCCCTTTAATGTTTATAGCATAGTAGCTGAGCATTGCAACACATTCTGCTGCTGCCCTCTCCAGGCTGTTCAATATTGCGTATGTGTTCAGAGCAGTCAACGGCCAGTCAAAGATTTCATGGTTACAGGGTTGGGTTAAAGAACTAGCAATTCAGTCCCAATGCAGAAGATGACTTGACTAAATTTCTGATAACCTAGATCTAAGGGTCTTTTGAGGTGTCATAAACAGATTTTGAGAAGATTGTGTTATTATACATCTAAATTAAAACAAATCTAAATTTAAAGCAAACAAGTACTATATATAGCCATTCATCTAACAAGGGAAGTTAGATCTAAAAGGGACACAAAGATCTAAAATTAAGGGTAGAAATTACACTCTGTGTCCCCGACCTCTTTTAAAAGCGCACCCTGTATTCCATCACCTTCTTTATAAGATCTCAAGCACCCAACCATCTCTAATCTTCCCTGTTTTGGATAATCCCAAATTTACACCAGGAAGAGAAGATCAGGGATTCGGAGAATGGGCACAATCTGTGAGACTTCATGCTAGGGATTTTATAAAAGACAATGTCATCTGTGCTACTGGAGGACAAAACATTTACACCATTTCTTAAATTCATTACTGCCTGCCAGTTCCTTTTGTAGAAAACTAACATTGTTTGAGAAAAGATGCCTAGGAGAAGGAGATATAGCACATTCTCTTTCAGAAATATATATATACACAGCTAAGAGATAGGGAAGATAGAGGTAGACAGAGTCATCTAGTACATGGATCCTCAATGCCCAATAATATTCAGGAATCGGGGTTCAAATTATTAACAAGGTGTTGAACAAAATGTACAATCTCATCAAATTGTCCGAGATTGGGGACGTGATTGGGCTCTTTGTTACACGTTTTCTGGGATTGTCCCAAAATTCATAGTTTTTGGAACTCTGTGGGACAAGTTGTCAAATGTGCGAACACTAAATAGAATTAGACCCCCCAATTTGTGTTCTCCATATTTCAAAGATCCCCATACAGAGTTATAAGACTTCAATTTTATGCCCCTTAATTAATTCAGCTAGAGCGTGCATTTTCTCCCTTATGTAAAAAATGGGTTCTGAGAGTTGAGGAGGTAAGGAAGATACAGGAACTAACAGCATATATGAAAGGAGCATATGTTGTATACCAGGGAACATGGGGAAGTTGGATAGAGTTTCAGGCTTCTACAGAATATGAGACTCTTTGATGGGTAATGCTTAACAGAAGGGGTCTAGAAAAGATAGGTTAAAATATCATGTGATTGGATGGTCCTTCGAGGAGGGGGAGTAAATTATGTACATATGGATTGTGTTTGTGTTGATTAAGCATATGTAAATACATTAAAAATTTTGTTAAAGCATTTTATAAAAAAAAAAAAAAAAAAATAATAATAATAAAACGAATCTCCAAAAAATAAAAACCTATGTACTGGAAATGGGGCGGCTTAGTAACTAGTGATAAAAAGAAGGCTGAGATACTAAATGTTTTAAGATCACACTCCAAAGCTACAAAAAAAAAAGTGTTTTTTTTTTTTCTTTTAAATAACTGTGACCTTGTAAGTATTCTTGTAAAACTAGTACATTGGGAGCACGAGAGCATCAGGTAATAGAGCAATTCTTTAATTTTTAAAAAAAAAATTTTAATGGAGAAAATTATTATTTATTTTATTCTGGCAGAAGACCCTTTTAATTTGTGCCAGTACCACATTTGTCCCCATTGACTCTTGAAGAGCACCTGTGGGATCCTAAACCATCTACAGGTCTGTATGGTTTAGGGTTCCAAATCGACCTGTATGGCAGCTGTCCATGGCATCCGTTTAAAAAGCAAAACTTTTATAGTTTCCTAGTTGTGAGTCCGATCAGGCACATCAGAATCGCATATGAAGATCTCAGGTCTTGCATTGTGACCAGAGAAGCTGGGTTGATACCTCGGCTTTATGCAATGAGCAGGCATGTGGTTTTTTTTTTTTTTTTTTTTTAATATGAATATACAGTGCAATTTTTTTGGCCACTAAACGACAGGCCATGAAGACCTGTGCATGGTTTACTGTCCCAAATCGTCCTGACAGGATGATTAAATTTTAATATTGATGGATATTTTGTTTTATTTTTAGACAGTTTTCACTTTATAAAATAGTGATATGAACACATTGCTTACTTACGTATATATATATATATATATATATATATATATATATATATATATATATATATATTCATTGTACATTTCCTTTTTTGTAGGAAGCATTGGAATCCTGCCAGACTCGTGTATCTAAATTGGAGCTTCACCAGCAAGAACAGCTAGCTGTGCAGTCTGAATCTGTGAATGCCAAAGTACTTCTGGGCAAATGCATAAACATACTATTAGCCTTAATCACAGTTGTCCTGGTTTTTGTGTCGACTATTGCAAAGTTCACTGCTCCAATGATGAAGAGTCGTTTCCACGTTTTCTGCACTTTTTTTGCCGTGACGTTCTTTGCAATTCTTTACAAGAACTGGGATCACATAGTGTGTGCCCTTGAAAGAGTCATCCTGCCAAGCTGAACACTCCTATGTCCACTGTTATTCATTGGAAAACCACACCATGGGCTTTTCCCCCCTGCTAGTTACCAGGCAATTTCCTAGTCATTTGCTTAGATTTTTGTAACAAATTTTGGCATGCACACTTTCATATTTTGCCTTAAGCGTACATATCTGGATTTCTTTCCTCAAGGACATTTACGGAAGGTGAATCTGGTAATGAGAATAGTCTTCTCTGCTATGTCTCAATTGTTAAAGTTTCTGTCTTAATGCTCATGATCTACCAAAGTTGTTCTGGGATCATGATGCATCATTTTGTTCTTCACGTATAGTCTTAGACTTTAGCGTAAACCTAATTGATTTTTCATTGTAAATATACTTGTTCTCTTGTAATGTTGTGTCTGATGTTTTCATGTTATGCTGATGGATGACCACAGAGGATACCCATATATTCTTTAAAAAAAACAAAACCCTAAAGTGGATGAGTGGTTTATACGAGAATTTCTTCTTTATTCATTTAGTTTGACTGAATGAAGAAACGTTGAGATACCACACAAGGTTTAACATTTTCTAATCTAGATATATCAATTGCCACAGGGGAGGATTAAAGGGTTATTCCATCTGATTACATGTACAAGGCTGTCTTCAAATGACCAGCACATTGTTATAATTCGGTGAGTTTTATCAGTAAAGTAGCCCATTAACTTGGCTTTTAACTACAAAGTAGCTCGCCTGGTCATGCTGCCAAAATGAGTCAAGCTGCAGGTGGCTTTGCCATTCAGTTCCATACAGTGGGGCAGTTACTACACTGATGTTATACTGCTAGGTGTTAAGGGATTCCTTAAAGTTGTGAAGGGTATAATCAGTGTGTTTTTTTTATTGCTTTAATTTCTATTTATTAAGTGACAAAAAATCAGCAAGACCACACTGTATGAATACACTGTAATTCTTCATATGAAAAATGTTTGCACTAGAATGTACAAGGCGTCTTCATGCTGAAGATGAGGATTTGCGTTACATGTACTTGCACAATCTCACTTTTTTCATTGGAAGCCACTTATCGCACACTTCAAAACTGTGAACAGAACAATTTCATTCTGCAGTTACTTTTATGCGAAGTAAGAAAGTGTATTTTCTTTATTTAGTATTTTGATACAATGGAGGGAAATGTAAGCAAAATTGTATTGTGAATGACATGGCTTTTGTTCAATGGAACCCAAAAAGAAAAAATGTTCTTCTATGTGGGAAGATGTTGTGGGTTGAATACAATAAAGTATAAAACATGTGTAAGAGTACAGAATACCATAGACATAAGAGATTTGAGAGAGGCTTATAATGTATTTTGCATAAAAGACTAAGATAAAGTGACCAGCACCACCTTCTCCATACACAGACAGCTAAGCAAAGTCCAACAAACACAGCTGCACATGTGAACCTGCACGAAATAAGTCCCAACTCTGGATGCACGTGGAACGACAATCCAGTAAGAATAAGATAACGGCACTCACCAATTACCGGGACGGCAAACTTGGTTTGAGAACGTGCATACTGCACGAAACTGCCTGTCGCCTTCTCGTGGTGTGCATCACCCTGTAATTGGTATAATTATTATGTATTTTCCTACCTTTATACCATTGACCAATGTCCCCAGCAGAGTAACTTGGAAGATGCTCAATATTGTGTTCTAGAATCTTTTTATAATCTTTTTTATAATTTCCAACTTTCTTCACCAATGTTGCCCCCACTATCCATTTCTTCCTTAAAGGGGTTGGCCACTTTTTAATAAATTTGTTGCATAAGACAGGTCTCGGCATGTATATGTACCTTTGCTTCCTTTGAGAGCTTCAGCCTTTTCCTGTTTTCACCAAGCTGCTCTCTGCATGTTCTTGTCTCCCGCAGCTCAAGCCTGTCCTCATGGTGTCTTCCACTGTGTCATTCTTTTCACTGTCCGTCCTCACTGAGGACTGGCGGAGAGCAGGAGGAGTCATAATCTCCTGCTGCAGCCCCTCCTATTCATTAGTACCAACTCATGTACCGTATATACTCGAGTATAAGTAGAGACCCCTAATTTTACTACCAAAAACTGAGAAAACCTATTGACTGGAGTATAAGCAGAGGGTGGGAAATGCATTGATCACAGCCCCCCCCCCCAAGTATACAGCCAGCCCAGCCTTTAAAAAAAACAAACAAAAAACCTATATACTCACCCTCCGGCAGCCCTGATGCGCAGCGCTGCTCCCCCTGATGTCAGCGCGGGTCCTCTTCTGTCTTCTGCGCCTGTCTTCGGTAACATCCTGGAGGTTATGTTGTTCCCGGCTGGCAGGCACATAGTATGACGCGGCCGCTGCTGACGTCATACTATGCGCCTGCCGTGAAGATACATGGCCACGCCCTGCAGGATGTTACCGAAGACAGAAGAAGTCGGAAGACAGAAGAGGACCCGCGCTGACATCGGGGGAGCAGCGCTGCGCATCGTGGCTGCCAGAGGTTGAGTATATAAGTGTTTTATATTTGTTTTTTTAAGTGGTGGGCTGGCTGTATTGACTCTAGTTTAAGCCGAGTTGAGGATTTTCAGCACTTTTTTTGTGCTGAAAAACTCTGCTTATACACGAGTATATACGATAATCAAAAATGACAGCAGAAAGCATAAATGTAAGTAGCAGGAATGCTGAATCGCTTGATGAATATTCAGAGATTATTATTATTAATGCATGTAAGGCACATGGCCAACTTAATTGAAAGAGTGGCCATCCCCTTTAAATATGACCAGTCAGATGTTTATTCTTGCAATAGTAATACCCCAATTTACATTCACAAGCATGTAAGGTTAGTGGTTGTTTATATGTGTGTATGTAATCGCAACACTACTGTTCTACAGTGATTCGTTATATTGGATTAAAACCTACATCCTATTCAATTCTGCGCCTATGTGCAATCCAAATACCTCTACTGTATATTCAGTAAAGCTTCTTACTACTGATAGGTCTGTACATGAACATGTGACCTCAGGAAAGGTTGTTTAAAACTAATATCGTTTAATACTTTTTGCTTTTACCAGCTTCTTCACATAAAATACAATATTTATGCCCAGACATTTTTCTATGACTTATTTATTGGCATCAGGCACTCACTATAAATTTGCCTTATGTGTTGATCAAAACAAGGATTGCCCTACTTTGGATATCATTTTATTAAAAGTCCACAGATACTTCTGGAGATACACAGGCGCCGTGCACTTTTTCTAGTGGGCACTTCATATGCTCACTCAGGTTTTACATTGTGGTTCCAAAGTGCTGAATACAGGGATTTCCAAGTGCAGGGGTGCTGTGATCACCATATCTAGGGAAAGAGATGCTTTAAAATGATATACTGTGAACCCCAGTTTAGATGTGATTCTGTAGTACTATAAAAGGGGTTTAAAGACTTATAAAAATGTGTGTCTGTTTATGGCCAAACAGTTCCTACGCCACTGCTCCTCCTGATGCAGAAGGAATAGCTCTGAGCTCCCATTGGGATAGCTACTGTTACGAAAATGTGAGGTGAGAAGAAAGGTGTGTTTTTTTTTTTTAAAGGGAACCTACCACCACGAATCTACCTATAAAGGTTGATCGGGTGGTAGGTGGATGTAAGGGACGTGAGGAGAGCTCTTTTTAGAGCTAATCCTCACGTCCCCGCTAACTTTTGGGAAACTTTATTGGCCGAATATGTAAATTTAGTTATGCGGCTACTGGGGCGTGGAGTAGCCGGCACGAGGCTACACAGCGCGGCTACTCCATGCCCCAGTAGCCACATTACTCCTCCTACCCTGTTGTGTGCGGCGCGCAGCTCCTCGTAGCTGCGCGCCCTCGTCCGATATGATGGCGTTCTGCGCATGCGCAGAACGCCGGCTGAGCAGTCCCAGCTCCGAGGCCGGCTTGTCAGACGAGGGCGCGCAGCTACGAGGAGCTGCGCGCCACACACAACAGGGTAGGAGGAGTAATGTGGCTACTGGGGCGTGGAGTAGCCGCGCTGTGTAGCCTCGTGCCGGCTACTCCACGCCCCAGTAGCCGCATAACTAAATTTACATATTCGGCCAATAAAGTTTCCCAAAAGTTAGCGGGGACGTGATGATTAGCTCTAAAAAGAGCTCTCCTCACGTCCCTTACATCCACCTACCACCCGATCTACCTTTTATAGGTAGATTCGTGGTGGTAGGTTCTCTTTAAGCAATTGACACGCACTTCTATTAGGGGAAAACCCTTTTTGAGAACCACAGTATGTATAAATATGAGCAGAAAAAAACATGTAGAAAACTATATCCTTTACTGGTAGTTCTTAAGCAGTTTGATATCTGCCAGCTTTCTATGAACTTTCTTAACATGATTAAATATTTCTAAAGTTATTTCTAAACTGCAGAATTTAGATATTCAATATTTTTAGGTTTTGAAACTCAATATTTACTAATGGATTTTCCTGATAATTATTCATATGATAGAATGTCCACGTACTGTAACTGATCTCTAGTAAACAAAAATAAATCTCCTTGATGATAAGATGTAAACCTATGCCATGCAGATAAACATGCTCCTCTGTTTTAAGAAGGGGTGACTATATTATTTGTGGTAGTTGCCAATTCAGTTATCATGACTAAATAAACATGAATGTGTTTTGGGTGCTTCATGACTTCACTTGCAGACTGATTGCTCAACCTTGATGTCCACAATTGTACTATACATGTGGTTTTTAATGTGTATATTTGTGTATTGTTTTGTAGAGTTAAGTGTACAGATTTCTAGCAAACCTGAGATAAAAGGAATAGCCATCTTTAGACAAACCCTTTTCATATGCCGTATGTTGACCACATACAGGTAAGGTTTTTTTTTTCTTTTTTTTTTTTGGGGGGGGGGGACCCTGTAAGCAAGACCTGCTCACGAGACTGCATTTAGTAAACACCCCAATTTCTTGTGTTTGGGGTAGTACTTTGTTTACCTGGCAGGAGAATAAATTCCTTTGATACAAGCTGAACTTGGGTTAGTCACATGGACAGGGGTTGTCTAAGCTTGACCACACCTTTTATGTAATGTCCAGTTAAAAAAAAAACAATTGTCAATTTTAATGAGGAACTGTGATTGTTTAAAAGAAGGTGTAAATATGTTTCATACTGTTCATGAAGATAGTAAGACTTATACATATATACATATTTCAATGCGTGATTTCCATGTAGATCATGTTTGTTTTGTTTCTACAAATTTATATGAACAAAAAAGATTTAGTTGACACTAAATAAATATTTAAAATAACTTTTTGTGTTTTCTTTTGTTTGTGTGTGTGTATATATACAGTTTAACCATACTTCTAGTGCTTGCTCATTTTACTGCCATTTTTCAGTTATTTTCAGAGGGAACCGGTCATCAGAAATTGACCTTATACTACGAGTATCTTTTCAACCATCTTAACACCTTCCAGATCATGTTTTGTTTCAAGGCCTAGCCTTATGGAATCATCTAGAAGATCTTCTTTTGAAGCGAGTTGTAAATTGTTTGTAAAAATGAATGGAGTTTATCCCAGGTTCTCCCTGTCTTTGACTATCCTCTTCCCTGGAACTGACAGGCATGCATCCAGGTAGCTGGTAATAACTTCCTTTTGAACCAATAATAAAAAAAAAAAATAAGTCCACCCCAAAAGTTATACAAGCATTGTGTAGGTCACTTTATAAACTTTATCAGACATATCTGCTTGTTGGTTTCCCAGTTTATTTTACCCCACCTAACTTTGATCCTTACACAATTAATTACTGTGCCTTTTGCAAATGTAATAGGGCCCCCTTGAACTTTTTCTACCTTTCAGGCTTCAAACATAAACACATAAAATTGCAATCTTTTAGTGAAGAGTAAACAACAAGTGGGACACAATTGTGAAGTTGAACTTTTTAATTGGATATTTTAAACTTTTGTAAAAAATAAACTGAAAAGTTGGGTGTGCAATATTGTTCATCCTCTTTACTTTCAGTGCAGCAAACTCACTCCAGAAGTTCAGTGAATGATCCAATGTTGTCCTAAATGACGGATGATGATAAATATAATCCACTTGTGTGTAATAAAGTCTCTGAATAAATACACCTTCTCTGTGATAGTCTCGGGGTTCTGCATCATGAAGACTAAGGAACACACCTGGCAGGTCCGTAATACTACTGTGGAGAAGTATAAACCTGGATTT
Source organism: Engystomops pustulosus (assembly GCF_040894005.1). Classification (NCBI taxonomy): domain Eukaryota; kingdom Metazoa; phylum Chordata; class Amphibia; order Anura; family Leptodactylidae; genus Engystomops; species Engystomops pustulosus. The sequence goes on along the minus strand of NC_092414.1, from coordinate 86,552,143 downwards.
GGATACAAAAAGATTTCACGAACTTGAAACATCCCAAGGAGCTCTGTGCAAGCAATCATTTTGAAATAGGAGTATCCGACCACTGCAAATCTACTGAGAACAGGCCGTCCCTCTAAACTTTCATCTCGGATATGAAGACTGATCGGAGATGGAGCCAAGAGGCCCATGATCACTCTGGATGAACTGCAGATATCTACAGCTGCGGTGGGATAGTCTGTCTATAGGACACATTGTCCAACCACCCACAGTCTTTTGTTTAGTAAACCCAATCCCGATATGATTGGTCCCATCGTGGGAGGGTTCAACTCTTTATGAATTTTCATAAGGGCGTGCATAATGTGCACAATTAAATCAGTATTCTTTACATACTCAGTCTGTTTCTTTGTGTACCGTATATACCGGCGTATAAGACGACTTTTGAAAACAGAAAAATCTTCTGTCTAGTCTGGGGTCGTCTTATACTCCGGTAATCCCGACCGCCCGCCGTGTATTCACGGCGGCGGTCGGGTCCCGGTGCATGGAGAGGGCTCACGGGCTGAGCCCTCTCCATAGCTGGTAAGTCTTTGCTGCATATTCACAGCGATAGCGGCGCATACTCGCCCTCGATTCTGGCCCCGATATCTGCGCGGCTCGTCTTCAGTCTTCCGCGCCATCTTCTTTCTTCTGCTGGGCGCCGCCATGTCTTTCCCCCGGGGCGGTGTCTAGTATGACGTCAGCAGCGGCGCGTCATACTAGGCGCCTGCCTGGGAAGATCAATGGCGGCGCCCAGCAGAAGAAAGAAGGGCATCGGGGGAGCAGCGCAGCACATCGGGGCCACCGGAGGGTGAGTATATAAGTTTATTTTTTTTTTAATGCTGGGCTGGGCTGTGCTGTAATGGTAATGTTGTTGTTGTATGCCTTATGTTTATGAGCGACAGTTTTCCTGCTGTATACCTGCATGTCATAAGAATTTAAATTAAAAAAAGGACCATGTTAAATTCAAATCTGTTTTTTTTTTAATTTTTACCGGTGTTTTGTATGCGTTGGAAAAGGGGTAGTCTTATACGGAAAATATATCTTAAACTCTATATTTTAAACAGGAAAGTAGGGGGGTCGTCTTATACACCAGGTCGTCTTATACGCCGGAATATACGGTAAATGCACAATGCTAAACCCTCATCCACCAACTTATTTAATGTGTTTCTGAAAGTTTCAGTACGGTTATGTTCTAATTTCCTTTATGTGTTAGCGAGCCACCCTTATCATTATTGCTATTCCTAGATGAGTTATCCATCTCCTTCCTCCGATCAGTAGATTCTTACAATAACTTTAAATCGTGAGTGACCTTCTCCTAAAATAAGTCCATACCTTGGTTCAAGACTGAATCGGATGAAAGTGGATTCTTTGTCTGGAAATCATGTGCCACAACCCTAGTTTTTTCTAACTCCTTATCCATAGAAATCATATTTTTCAAAAATTGTTCAGAAAATGACACAAAAGTTGTCACTTCCCATTACACAGGTGTGTGTGGTTTTCCTGATTGTTTTGTGTGGAACAGTGAAAGTCCAGACCTGAATCCAATCGACAATCTGTGGAAAGAGCTGAAAACTGCTGTTCACAAACGCTCTCCATCCAACCTCACTGAGCTCAAGCTATTTTCCAAGCAAGAATGGGCAAGAATTTGTCTCTCCATGTGCAAAACTGTTCGATATACCTCAAGCGACTTGCAGCTGTAATGGCAGCAAAAGCTGGTGCTACAAAGTATTAACGAAAGGGGACTGAATAATATTGGACGCCCCACTTTTCAGTTTATTTTTTTCAAAAGTTTAAAATATCCAATAAATTTCGTTCCACTTCGTAATTGTGTCCCATTTGTTGATTCACTAAAAAAAATTACAATTACATATCTTTATGATTGAAGCCTAAAATGTGTCAAAGGTAGAAAAGTTCAAAGGAGCCATATACTTCTGCAGGGCACGGTACATCCCCTGTCGATATAATTAGCAAAAAAAAAAATGCATTATTAGGCAAGATCCCACCCTTGGTGCACTGAGATACGATAGTACTTTATTGATTCCCTGGGGGGATATTCTGTTGTACATCATGTCTCTGCAATTGTTACACAAAGTAAGGGTGCATTCACATGGACGTATGCTGGGTGGACACACGTCGGGTGCGCTGGAGAGAAGGAGAGGTGAGTGCTGTTAACCATTCCCCTCTCCATAGAAAATAATGCTGCACGTCCGTTCTTGCAGCTGAAGATAGAGCATGCTCTATCTGTTTTGTGGCTACGTCATGGTGTGGTGAGCATACACTACAAAAGGCACATTCTTACATGTTGCATGCAAGCACATTGCAATACAGCACAATAAAGGTTAACATGACCACATTACATATGGGGAAGTGATTATGAAATACACTAGTGACCATAACAAATTGACACAGGTTAGCCAGACATGCATTATGGTTACAACAGTAGGAGTGCTGGTGCGGCGCTAATGGTGATTGTGGTGAAACACTGTTGGTATGGCAGAAGAGACCCTGGCCGTTGCTCCACTATTGCCAATAGCGGTGGTTAATTCGCCTGGTACTGGCTACCACTGGAGCCGTGGTACAGTGTTCCTTGTGAGTTGCAGTAAGGCACTGGTAGTGATCACTTACATTTCAGGTGCTCCAATGAAGCTGATGCTCTTGGCTGCCAACTTTGGGATCCGGGGCTCTGTTGCAACCAGTCTTGCGCCCTGGGGCTCCTGCTACTGATGAACCACTTGGTGGTGAAGGGGGGGATTTAGGATGAGGGTGGAAAGTTGGTGCTGGGAGGTAACAGGCAGCCACCTATAACGGCATCATCTTGACCTTGCAACTGCAAGTCCACAAGATTTAGAGTAGGTAGGCAATGGAGGACAGAGATAATGGTGTGACTTTGCATGAAGAATTTTTCCCTTCACCACAATGGCACTACCATAGAGAGGGATCCGCCTCACAGGTATGGAGGCCCTTTTGGACAATAGGCCCTGAGAAAATGCCCAGTTTGCTGCCCCTTAATGCCCGCCCTGTGGGCAGATTACTGTCTGCCTTACGTTTGTGTGCTTGAGGCCTAATGCGGGAGCCTGTCTATTACATACCAAGGGTGAACCCAACCTATTACATCAATGTTAAATGTGTACCCTGTCTGAGCTTTATTCTGTGGGGGCCTCCACCAGATTTTGAGCCCAAAGACCCCTACCAACTTTAATCCGACCCTGCTATTTTATAATGTACTGGTCTCATACTGGTGAGCTTCTGTATATTACTGTATATACTGTGATACCGTACAAGCTATCACTGACAGAGAGCCGGGCTCCTGCTCTAAGGGCCAAAGTCAGTGTTAAAAACGAATATCGTTGTTTAACCTTTTGGACCTTGCTGTAAATGCTGACCACAGTGTTTACTGTAGTAGAAGTGAGATCCTTCTTTACAATCAGCTCAGTGTGTATGGGACAGGTTCATTGAAGCATCCCACATAGCCTTCCTTTACAGAAAGTTGAGCAAGGTAACCATTCCATGGTCCTTGGCCAAGGCCAGATTTGTGGGCTTTTCAGGTAGGTAGATAATAATACTGACGGCTGTAAATTCTTATGACTCAATACTGATTAATTTGTTGAAACAAGAAAAGTGTCCAAGTTTAAATTTTCCCAGCTTTTTTCTTTATCAGGAATAGGTTTTATAAAATGAACAAAAAACATGCGCCAAAACGTCAGGGTTTGTAAGGTGTTTATCATGTGTAAGGGACCACAGTGACAACCACACCATTACTGCTGCTGAAACACAGGAGCACTAATCCTGACCCCTGACTATGATAGAAAGGTGTCAGGACACACAGGACATGGCAGCTCGCTGTGTATGGGTGGTGGATTTTATAGATTGCATGCGTTTCACTTGAAATGCATATCCAATTAGGCCGAGCCTCTTCCCTTTGGACCGGTCATAGTGCCAATACTGACCGCTGCTGGCTATGATAGAAAGGTGTCAGGACATGGCAGCTCACTGTGTATGGGGGGTGTAGTCATAGACCAGTCATAGTGCCAATGCTGACTGCTGCTGGCTGTGATAGAATGGTGTCAGGACATGGCAGCTCACTGTGTATGGGGGGTGTAGTCATAGACCAGTCATAGTGCCAATACTGACCGCTGCTGGCTATGATAGAAAAGTGTCAGGACATGGAAGCTCACTGTGTATGGGGGCTGTAGTCATAGACCAGTCATAGTGCCAATGCTGACTGCTGCTGGCTGTGATAGAATGGTGTCAGGACATGGCAGCTCACTGTGTATGGGGGGTGTAGTCATAGACCAGTCATAGTGCCAATGCTGACTGCTGCTGGCTGTGATAGAATGGTGTCAGGACATGGCAGCTCACTGTGTATGGGGGGTGTAGTCATAGACCAGTCATAGTGCCAATGCTGACTGCTGCTGGCTATGATAGAAAGGTGTCAGGACATGGCAGCTCACTGTGTATGGGGGTGTAGTCATAGACCAGTCATAGTGCCAATGCTGACTGCTGCTGGCTGTGATAGAATGGTGTCAGGACATGGCAGCTCACTGTGTATGGGGGTGTAGTCATAGACCAGTCATAGTGCCAATGCTGACTGCTGCTGGCTATGATAGAAAGGTGTCAGGACATGGCAGCTCACTGTGTATGGGGGGTGTAGTCATAGACCAGTCATAGTGCCAATGCTGACTGCTGCTGGCTGTGATAGAATGGTGTCAGGACATGGCAGCTCACTGTGTATGAGGGGTGTAGTCATAGACCAGTCATAGTACCAATACTGACCTCTGCTGGTAATGATAGAAAGTTGTCAGGACATGGCAGCTCACTGTGTATGGGGGGTGTAGTCATAGACCAGTCATAGTGCCAATGCTGACTGCTGCTGGCTATGATAGAATGGTGTCAGGACATGGCAGCTCACTGTGTATGGGGGTGTAGTCATAGACCAGTCATAGTGCCAATGCTGACTGCTGCTGGCTATGATAGAAAGGTGTCAGGACATGGCAGCTCACTGTGTATGGGGGGTGTAGTCATAGACCAGTCATAGTGCCAATGCTGACTGCTGCTGGCTGTGATAGAATGGTGTCAGGACATGGCAGCTCACTGTGTATGAGGGGTGTAGTCATAGACCAGTCATAGTACCAATACTGACCTCTGCTGGTAATGATAGAAAGTTGTCAGGACATGGCAGCTCACTGTGTATGGGGGGTGTAGTCATAGACCAGTCATAGTGCCAATGCTGACTGCTGCTGGCTATGATAGAAAGGTGTCAGGACATGGCAGCTCACTGTGTATGGGGGGTGTAGTCATAGACCAGTCATAGTACCAATACTGACCTCTGCTGGTAATGATAGAAAGTTGTCAGGACATGGCAGTTCACTGTGTATGGGGGGTGTAGTCATAGACCAGTCATAGTGCCAATGCTGACTGCTGCTGGCTGTGATAGAATGGTGTCAGGACATGGCAGCTCACTGTGTATGGGGGGTGTAGTCATAGACCAGTCATAGTGCCAATGCTGACTGCTGCTGGCTGTGATAGAATGGTGTCAGGACATGGCAGCTCACTGTGTATGGGCGTTGTAGTCATAGACCAGTCATAGTACCAATACTGACCGCTGCTGGCTGTGATAGAATGGTGTCAGGACATGGCAGCTCACTGTGTATGGGGGGTGTAGTCATAGACCAGTCATAGTGCCAATACTGACCTCTGCTGGTAATGATAGAAAGTTGTCAGGACATGGCAGCTCACTGTGTATGGGGGGTGTAGTCATAGACCAGTCATAGTGCCAATACTGACCGCTGCTGGCTGTGATAGAATGGTGTCAGGACATGGCAGCTCACTGTGTATGGGCGTTGTAGTCATAGACCAGTCATAGTGCCAATACTGACCTCTGCTGTTAATGATAGAAAGTTGTCAGGACATGGCAGCTCACTGTGTATGGGCGTTGAAGTCATAGACCAGTCATAATGCCCTTGCTGGCCCCTTCTGTCTATGATAGAAAGTTGTCAGGACATGGCAGCTCAATGAGTAGGGTGGAGGGGTAGTCACAGACTGGAGCACTAAGGGCATGATTCTGGCTACAGACAGTATTACTGTGACTAATGGCTACTGGGGGCAGGAATTGTGGCTACTGGTGGGATCACTAAAAAGAATTCAGTTTTATTGTACTTAAAAAGTGTTGATGTTACATAAAATGCACACATTTACTTGTATCTAGTTTTTAACATACTTTATGGCTCTCACAGAATTACATTTTAAAATATATGGCTCTCTCTCAACCAGAAAGGTTCCCCACCCCAGGTCTAGTGTGTGTGCCGCTCATGTGGAAGAGATGGCATCAGGATGCACTGTAGGAGGACGCACCAGTAGTATTACACTTTGGTTGTAGGCCTGGTGCACAGTGGAAGGATTCCTCCACGCATAGAAGGAATATGTAAAAATACAGTCATCTTCTCCTTGCTGTTTGTACAATGAATGACGTGTTTCAAAACGCAGACCACAAACACATGTGTTTTCAAAAACGCAACTACTTTGAAAAGCGCAATGAAAACACACCTCAAAAAAAGCTGTGAAAACACCAAATAAAGATACTTTAACCCCTTAAGGACGCAGCCGTTTTACAGCTTTTGAACACTGTTACCTATCAAAGCAATTCTGAGATTGTTTTTTCCACCACGTTCCATGACGGCCCCCACCTGGAGGATGCTCCTATATCCTGTAGGGACAGGAAGTGCAAGAGATTAAAAGCTCCTCCCTAGCACCCAACACCAGTGTCTTCCTGTCCCTACGGGATATAGGATGCAAGAGGGTCTCCCTAGGGAGACACGAGATTCATTTTCTCTTTTTACTTTTATTTTTTACTTTTATTTTTTACTTTTTACTTTTTTCTGGGTTGCGCCTCACAACAGAGTGGGGGGAACACCAAAACATACCTCCTCCCCACCCCCCGTTCTTCCGGCCCAACCAACGGTCCCGGGAGACCAATGCTGGGTGGTTGCGGGGGGACAAGCACAATACCTGTGGCTGAGCCCCTTTTTTTCTGCCGGAGATCCGGCGTTGAGGGGCATCGATCCTCAGCACGGGCAGGAGTGATGGCGTGCGCGCGCTTCTTAGGTGCGCGGGTCCGGAGTGGCCGCGTACCGGAAGTCGGGCCGCGTCACGTCATCAAAATGACGCGGCTTCCGGTGAGTGCGTCATCAAGGCGACAGGGTCGCGTCATTGGGGGCGGACCCGAAAGCCGGCTCCGTGGACGCATGCGCAAGTCCAGGAGCCCGATCGCTTCCGGTTTCACCGGAAGGGGGAGGAGGGACGAGCCTCTCCAGACGCGGCAGGAAACAGATTTAAGCGTCCCTGGAGAAACCTAGTCGGTGGCTCTGGTGCTTCCAGCAAATATGGCTGATGACGCATCCAACCTGTTCCAGGTCCTGGTACCCGTAAGTACAAGCCCTGGGCTGACCTCTTCTCTCTCACCATACATTTCATACCTGTCTATTAACTGTTATCATGTATGCTTCTCTTAGGGAAAAGAGCAGAAAGAACCTAAAGAGAGAGATAAACCCCTTAAAAAACCCTCTAAAAGATGTGGCTTATGTAATTCTAAATTACCCGAGGATTATAGGAAAAGCCTGTGTTCAGATTGTCTGACCAAAATTTTGAAAGAGGAAAGATCGTCATTAATGGACGAAATAAGATCCGCAATAAAGGAAGAAGTTTCCTCTTCTATTGCTGCTCATTTACCCGAACCACCTAGGAAAAAACCTAGATACGTTCAGTCATCCTCTTCTGATCAAGATTCAGATTTCCCTTCCTGTTCTATAGATGATAGACCGGAAGAAAACTTAGAGGGGGGATATTCCAAAGATCAGGGGCACACAAAGTATTTGTTTGCGTCCGAAGATCTAGACAACTTATTAAAAGCCCTGAGGAACACATTAGAAATAGAAGATGTGTCAGAACCAACCTCAGTACAGAGTGACCTCTTTGGGGGACTTAAATACATGAAGAAAAGTTTCTTTCCTGTAATTGACACACTAAAAGATTTAGTATTATCGGAGTGGAAGGAGCCAGAAAAAAGAATTTCTATCCCCAAAGAATTCCGGAATAGGTTGCAATTTGAGGATAATACATTATGGGATGAAATACCTAAGGTCGACATCCAAGTTGCTAAGGTAGTAAAAAAGACGGATCTCCCATTTGAGGATAGTGCCCAATTAAAAGACCCCCTTGACCGTAAATCTGATGCCTTACTTAAGAGGGCTTGGGAGACGTCTTCTTTAAATATTAAGACCAACATTGCCTCCACCTCTGTCGCCAGGACTCTATATTTTTTGTTGTCAGAATTGCAATCACACCTGGTAAATAAAACCTCTAGAGATTCCATTATAGAGTCTTTACCCCTCCTCAAATCCGCTACAGCATTTCTAGCGGATGCTTCTGCTGAAGCTTTAAGGTTTTCGGCCAAAGAGGCGGCCTTGACCAATTCTGTCCGGAGATCTCTCTGGTTAAAACAGTGGGGGGGGGGGGGATACAAAATCTAAATCTATGCTTTGCGGTATCCCATTCCAGGGTGAATTTTTGTTTGGCAGCGAATTAGACTCTATACTAGAGAATGCTGCAGACAGAAAAAAGGGGTTTCCGGTTAATAGAATCCCCCCTAAAAAACCTTCCTTTCCCTTTCCCTTTCGTACTTCCAGGGAAGAGAAACCTCCCTTTAGGGGCAAAGGAAAGACAGGTAGATGGAGTTACGCAAAAGGAGGCGCAGGTCGAGGGTTTTTCTCTAACCCCGACCACAAGCAGAGGAAACAATGACCTTCAGGTGGGGGGGGGAGACTTTCCCATTTCAGGCCCGAATGGGAAAAAATCTGCCAGAACCCTTGGATACTCCAGACCATCCAGACAGGTTACAGGGTAGAGTTTCTCCATATTCCCCCACAACATTTTCAGAATCCAAATCTGCCAGAAAATCAAACTCTCCATCTCTGGACCAACATCCAACAGTTACTTCAGATGGATGTGATTGTTCCAGTCCAGGAGATAGAAAAAGGGGAAGGATTTTATTCCCCTCTATTTATGATAAAAAAAACCCAATGGGTCTTACCGTCTAATTATAAATCTGAAAAGATTAAACCAATTTATAAAGTACAAACACTTCAAGATGGAATCGTTGAGGTCAGCAACCCCCCTGATAGGGAAAAATTATTTTTTATGTACGGTCGATCTAAAAGACGCGTACTATCACGTCCCTATTTGCCAGGATCACCAGAAATATCTAAGATTCACAGTTCGTTCCCCGGGGGGAAAAATACTTCATTATCAGTTCAAAGCCCTACCATTTGGGATCTCTTCGGCACCCCGTATTTTTACAAAAATTATGGCAGAGGTAGTGGCCCACCTAAGGTTGAGGGGCATAATTATAGTTCCTTACCTAGACGACCTACTTCTAGTTGCCAAGACCAAATTGGAACTAAAGACTCACCTTCAGATAGTCATAGATCTCCTCCAGGACTTAGGTTGGGTCATAAACAAGGAAAAATCAGACTTAAAACCAGAGAGGGTAAAAAAGTTTCTAGGGGTAAAACTAGATTCTGTGAAACAGAGTTCTTTCCTACCGTTAGAAAAGATCCAAAAAATAAAGGAAAATATAAGTCTCTTCCAGAAGAAAGAGTCGTGCAGCATTCGAGCAGCTCTGAGTCTTCTGGGCCTTCTGACATCCTGCATCCAGTGCGTGTCTTGGGCTCAAAATCACACAAGGACTGTGCAGGCTTGGACAATCCGGGTGTGGGACAAAAACCCTCTACATCTAGACCACAAGGTAAAAATTCCCCTTTTAGTTAAACATTCTCTATCCTGGTGGAAGAATCCCATAAACTTAAAGAAAGGAGTTTGGTGGAATCCAAACCCAATCTTAACAATACGAACAGACGCAAGCCTGTCAGGTTGGGGGGCTGCGTTGGCAGGCCACTATTTTCAAGGTCAGTGGGACAGCCAGACTTGTTCTAGGTCCTCAAACTTCTGGGAGTTAAAGGCAGTCCTAGAAACATTCAAAAAGAGCCACTTGTACATAAAAAATCAACACATAAGAATCCTTTCTGATAACACTACTACAGTAGCTTATCTGCGCAGGCAAGGGGGCACAAAGTCTAAATCTTTGTCAGAGTTATCACATCAAATTTTTAGGTGGGCGGAAACACATTTTCTATCCCTCTCAGCTGTCCATCTCAAAGGTACAGAAAATATAGAAGCAGACTTCTTAAGCCGAGTTATATTAGATCCACATGAATGGTCGCTAAACCCGCAAACTTTCAGGGAAATCTGTCATATTTGGGGGACTCCAACCTTAGATCTTTTTGCAACCCATCTAAATAATAAATCCCCTAAATACTTTTCTCTAGACCATAGGGGCTCTCCTACGGGGTTAGATGCTTTCAGTCATACATGAGGGTCGGGGTTAGTCTATGCCTTCCCTCCCATACCCCTAATTCCCAAAATCTTACATAAATTAAGAACTGAACGGGCATTATTGATTCTTATTGCTCCATACTGGCCCAAAAGAAGTTGGTTCCCGGTTATTCAGGAACTAGCTATAGATAATCCTGTTCATCTACCTTATCGTCAGGATCTTCTTCTACAGGGTCCACTGTATCATCAAGACGTGCGACATCTAAAGCTTACGGCCTGGATCCTGAGAGGGCATACCTAATGACCAAAGGCCTTTCTACCGAAGTGATCGACACCATTCAAGCAAGCAGGAAACTAGTGACTAACGCAATTTATGCCAAGATCTGGAAAAAATTCTGTACATGGTGCGGGGATTATCCTCCCTCTCCGGAAAATCCAAACTTAAGTCAAATTTTAGATTTCTTACAGGCAGGGTTTTCTCTAGGTCTTAAACCAAGCACCCTTAAAGTCCAAATTTCGGCCTTAAGTATATATTTTGACTTCCCCTTAGCAGATCACAGATGGATCAAAAGATTCATTAAGGGCTGTTCTCGTATTAAACCGCATATACACAACCCAGTCCCTTCTTGGGATCTCTCGCTGGTCCTAAATATTCTCACAGAACCCCCCTTTGAGCCTCTGGATCCTGCAAACATAAAAATCCTCTCGTTTAAAACGATCTTCCTGATATCAATTACCACAGCACGCAGACTGGGCGAAATCCAGGCCCTCTCGCGCATAGAACCTTTTTTAAGAATCCTAGATGACAAAATAATTCTCAAACTAGATCCCCTCTTTCTCCCTAAAGTTGTGTCTGATTTCCACCGTAAACAGGAAATTATTCTTCCCTCCTTCTGTGCTAATCCTAAATCTGAACGGGAAAAGAAGTGGCAGACTTTAGATGTTAGGAGATGTGTTCTCTTTTACTTAGAAGCAACAAAAGGGTGGTGTAAAGACTCTAGTTTGTTAGTCAACTTTGGGGGAAAGAATAGGGGGTTGAAAGCCTCAAAAGCGACCTTAGCCAGATGGATAAAATCCACCATATCTCTCTGCTACAAGACCGCAAACACTTCCCTTCCGGGGGATATTAAAGCCCATTCCACTAGGGCCATGGCAACATCATGGGCCGAAAAAAGGGGTGCATCTCTGGACCAGATATGCCGAGCAGCAACGTGGTCAAGTTCCTCGACCTTTGCAAAGCACTATCGCTTGGATATTGCCTCCCAGGAGGACCTGGCATTCGGCAGGAAAATCCTGCAGGCGGTGGTCCCTCCCAATTAATGGGGTAATCTGGTAAGTCTCCAGGTGGGGGCCGTCATGGAACGTGGTGGAAATATGGAATTAGACTTACCGGTAATTCGGCTTCCACTAGTGACCATGACGGCCCCCCATTATTTCCCTCCCTGTCTTCCTCCTTGGAGATGGTTCTATATAAATTTTTTTGCACTTGCATCCTTCCGGGTGATACTTTGGTAGACACTGGTGTTGGGTGCTAGGGAGGAGCTTTTAATCTCTTGCACTTCCTGTCCCTACAGGATATAGGAGCATCCTCCAGGTGGGGGCCGTCATGGTCACTAGTGGAAACCGAATTACCGGTAAGTCTAATTCCATATTTTCCCCACATGTTGTACTTTTTTTATTTATTGTACAAAATAATGATACAGAACATAGCATTATAACATATTCACAAAGAATTGGAGCAACTCCTGCCACTAATTCCATCCAATATAAGAACAAAAGGAGACCAAATATACAGGGCAGACCAGGTACAGGCATGTATGAGCACATATTTGGACCTTTACATTTCTTTCATTTTCCTCTAAGTTTTCAATCCATAGTCTCCACTTTTTCCAAAAGAGATTCCTCTTCCCTTTCCTAATATTGTACCTTTGTTCTTGTTTCAAAATTTTTAGTGTATATCTAAGCCACATAGTTAGGTTTGGTACAGTTTCCGACATCCACAAAGATGCAATTATTTTCTTTGCAATTAGTAATATCAATAAGATTTGATGCTTGTACATTCCCAATTCTTGAGGATCTTCTAATGCACACAACCTTGGTTCTATTGGATTTTTACTTGGAATATATCCACAATCTTATCTATAACCAGTCCCCAGTATCTATGTAATTTAGGGCATCTCCACAATAAATGAAATATGTCAGCATCTTCTCTAACACATTTTGGGCAGCATGAGTCATTCCTGCTCCCAATCTTTTTGGGGGGTCCAATACACTCTGTGCAATATAAAATAATGTGTCTCCAAACACCCAGGATTACATGAGATCTTTTGCATGTCTTTGTTCATGGTGAACCACTTCTCTTTTGTCATATTACCAATATCCTGTATCCATCTTTCCCTACAGGTGATGGGGTGTTTCACTTCTTCCCTACTTTGGAGGATTCTATATACCGACGAAATAGTCCCTTATTGATGTTCTATTTTTAAGTTCCTCATAGATTGCTGATTCACCAACTCCAAAATCTACTACTTTTTCATGCTTCCCTATAATTGCCTTAAATTGTATATACAGGTAGTTCCCGGGTTACATACAAGATAGGGTCTGTAGGTTTGTTCTTAAGTTGAATTTGTATGTAAGTCAGAACTGTATATTTTATCATTGTAATCCCAGACAGAACTTTTTTGGTCTCTGTGACAATTGGATTTTAAAAATGTTGGGTGTGATAAGAATCAGAAATAACACTAAAGCTTCATTACAGACACCTGTGATAACTGTTACAGCTGTTTATTGTAGCCTAGGACTAAAGTACAATAAATTACCAAAATCCAGAGGTCTGTTTGTAACTAGGGGTCGTATGTAAGTCGAGTGTTCTTAAGTAGGGGACCGCCTGTACCTAAATTCGTCTCCCACCCTTTTTCCAAAATCTTTTTGAATCCAAGTTTTTCATTCTTCCATCAACGAATAGATCCCCCATTGTTCTTATACCTCTATTCTCCCAATATTTTCCCTCCTCTGTCATCTGGACCCCTTCCAAATGTTTGTTGACCCATAATGGAGTGGAAGGTAGCATCCTAAATCGTCCCTCCATTTATTTGATTGTATCAATCAATCCCAAAAAGACCAGCCTCTAACAGTTGGAACACATCTTTATTCTTCATAACCGGGTATAAAGTCAATGTTGACATCTTTTGTAGTCTAATATTTGGCAGCCCCATGTTGTACTTCATTTTAGTGGCTGATAAGTTTTCCAAAAAAAGAAAAAATGATGAATTTATTGAAATATTTCACTTTTTTGAAATTCAAAATCATTACATTTTCAGGCAGATAGATTTACCACCTAAATAAGTTTCTGAATAACATTTCCCATTTGTCTACTTTACATTTTCATAATTTTTTAAATGTCTGGATCATTTATTTTGATGTCACGCGGCTTACAAATAAAATAGCGATTTTCCGTATTTTCAGAATTTACTCTTTTGCAGATAAATACAGTTTTGAATGAAATTTTACATATTTAGCATCAAACCCCCCTATATAACCAACCCATTTTCAAATCTGCACCCCTCAAGCTATCAGAAACAGCTTTTATGAAGATTGTTAACCCCTTGAGATCTTCATAGTAATTATATCAAAATGGAGGTGAAATTTGAATGGTCAAATTGTGCCGGTTATACGTTCATTTAGCACTAAAATTTACACATTTCCCAAAGATAAATAGAGAAAACCCACCTTACAATTTGTTCTGCCATTTCTCCCAAGTACAGAGACCCCTCACATGTGGTTGTTACTTGTTTTATGGGTGCACGGCGAGGCGCACAAGCGAAGGAGCGCCCTGCAGCTGCCAGGATTTTAGTTTTCTCGTTGCCTCCTTTTGTAGGCTATAAAATTTTCGCTTTTTTGTTATTGGGGCCATGTGACGGCATTTTTTTTTTGCAGGACGAGATGCTTTTTCCAGTGTTCGCATTTTGTGGTTGGTATCACCTATTGTTGAAAATTGAGGAACTCGTTTTTGAGGGCAGGAGTAGTAAAGCATCAATTCTGCTACGAAGCTGGTTGATGGCTTGTTTTTTGTGGGACATGTTGTACTTTGCACTAGTATCATTCTGGAGTACATATGTTTTTTTGATCACTTTTTATTGCATTTTTTTTTAAGATTGAATAGGTAAAAATTATAATTTTTGGTGGGTTTTCAACAGTTTATTTTTTAACAGCGTTCATCATACGGGTTCAATAATGATTTACTTTTATTCTACGGATTGTTACGTATATGTTGGGTTATATATGTTGGGTTTGTGTTATGATTTAGACTTTTTTTAGCGTTATATGTCTCTTTATATGTTATGGGGCTTATGGGCATTATGGTCATTTTTAGTGATTTATTACTTTATTTTTTTTATTGAAAAACATTTTTTTTACTACTTCCACCATGTGACATGAACTAGCAATCATCTGATTGTTTGTTCATGATAATACTCTGCAATACTCATGTATTGCAGGGTATTAGCAGTGTCAGCCTATGCAGATGCATAGGCTGGCACTGTGCCTGAAAGATGACGTCACAGACGCCATCTTTCAGGCACTGCCTTCAGGAACTGCCTTCAGGCATATCTGGGGTCCCGATCGGACCCCCCAGAGGCACGTTAGATTTAACGGGTTACATCCCCCCGATCGGAGCCCACTCCGATTGCGGGTGTTACACTGGGGTGCCGGCTATTAGTTACAGCCGGCTCCCCGTGTTTCCCGATGCCGGTTCGGCTCCGATCCAGAGCCAAGCAAGCATCAGCTCAGTGGCGGATATACTGAGCGCTAAGGGGTTAAGCTAAAACCCATTGAAAAAGCCATTATGCAAATATGATGAATTTTCAAGGATGCAAAAACACAATGAAACTAATGCAACAAATACACCACGTGTCACCGGCCTAAGAAAACTACCATTTTCAACAGAAAAATTTTTGTGGAACTAAATATTACGGGTCAGTGGTGCTATCATGCAGTCTCAATAATTTACCTGTGCTGTACCCCAGTTATATATACCTAATACATTGCTTGCCCTCCATTCCGTATGTCCATGACCCGCAGGCTGCGTTCACATGTTCCAACTTAAATTAGTTTTGAAGCACAATGCAGCCGGAAAGGGGGGGAGGCTTGGCCTGATCGTTTATGTGCTTCAACTAAAAGCATGCGATTGTTAAACGTGGTTTTGTCTGCTTTTACAATGGGGAGGACCAAGCCCCTCCCCATTGCATTTGAATTTAAAACACAGGTCCCTAACCCCCTTCATCACCCAGGACACTAGTGATGGGAATTTCGGCTCTGCTTAGTGAGCTGGCTCATCGGGCTCCGCTCACTAAGGGTGATGTCAGACGTGCCGTTTTGTCTGCGCTTGCAAACGCAGACGAAGCCGCACCCACCGGGATGGGCCGCTGCCCGATCGCATCAGTATTTTTATGGAAACGCCTGCAATCAGGAACGATCCGTCGGTGGTTTGCATCAAATTAACGCTAAACACTGGCGGCTCGTTTCCCGATCGCAGGTGTTACAATAGAAACGCCAATGCGATCGGCCCATGGCCCGCCCCGGTGGGTGCAGCTTTGTCTGCGTTTGCAAAAAGCACGTGTTCCACCACCCTAAGGAGGACGGCACATGTGGAGTTTTAAACGTTTTTTTGGGCAGTTTTTAAGCAGTCCTTTAAAAAATGCACGTGTTTTTGACAGGTTTGAGCAATTATCTTAATTCAAACTGGTCAAAAACGCACTTATTTTTTTTGATGCACTGCTTAAAAACGTCCCAGAAACGCGTTTAAAACACCACTTGTCCCATCACCCTAAGAAGAGTCGGTTCTCCTGGCTCCTGAACAGCTCCCTATTACAGATATAATAGGGAGCCGGAGGCCAGTCAGTCACCCTACGCCACTCTTAAACCGTTTGAGACGCTTTGGCATGGTTTAGCAAGCCATCGGATCACGCCGTTCAAGAACAGGTGTCGGCTCGCTCGCGAATGACCCACTACATGACCCTACCCTCTGTCTCCCAGGTACTTTTTAATCCCCCCCCACAGACACTGTCACCCAGGGCCCTATGACCCCCTCACTATCTCCCTGGTTCCCCTTTAACCCCAGCCCCCCTCCACCACACACGCAATGTTACCCAGGTCCCTTTTAACACACACACACTGTCAGCCAGGTCCCTTCGACCCCCCCAACCACACACACACTGTCCCTGTGATAGCTGCACCCCCAGGTCCCCCCCCTTCCCCCAGCAAAGTAACCCAGTTACCTGCGACGCCCCCACACACTGTCACCCAGGTCCCTTTTAACCCCCCTCACCCCACTGCCACGCAGGTCCCTGTAACTCCCCCCCTCCAGTCACCCAGGTACCTATGCCCCCACACTGTCACCTCTGTCCCTGTGACCCCACCCCACACACTGTCACCCACACAGTGTCGTAGTAGTACAGTGTCCGGGCCGCAGCACTCGAGCGCAGCTGCCTGCGATGTGACCCGATGCTTTCAGAAGATCTTTATGGAGGATAACATTTGCCAGTACCGATCTCCATGCTTGGCTTCTAGGAGACATTCCAGAGTAACTGCCCCCTACACGAGTCACATGGTCATGACGTCACCGCAGGTCATTTACACCACAAGGAAATACACTGGAGACGTTATGGAGGAGGAGCTCGGGCGCCATTTTTAAAATGTTGTGGTGACAGCTTCTCCTCAGGATTCGGCGGCTGTTCTCTTCTGGCGGCTGGGGTCCTGTCGGGGACACGGAGGATGGTGAGTGGAGGGGGCATATTATCACTTCTCGCATATGTGGGGGTACCTGAGTGTGTAGTGGGCGCTTTGAGAGCAGGGAATGAGGGGTTGTTGCTATGGGAACAGGACGCCTTACCTGTGTCATTCCCTCAGTGTGATCTGTATTACAGGTGCACTACCTGCCAGGACACCATGCACTGCTCAGCTCATGTCATAGTGGGCAGTCAGTAATGGCAGTTCTTCTGATTCTTCTTAGTACTTCTCCTTTCTTTACATCTTTGATCTGGGGAAGACAGGATTAATGACATCCCTGAAAATCAGTTTTAAAAGACTTTTCCAGTAACTCAAGTGGGGTTTGGGGGAAAAAACATCCCTGCCTTCCCTTTGCTATAGAAAGTGCTCATGTCAGATTTGTAGGGTAAGATATGTAACAATATAAGAAGAAGGGGATCACCTATTTTCTACATTGGAAATACCCCTAGAGCAGTGGTTCTCAACCTGTGGGTTGCAGCCCCTTTGGGGGTCGAACAACCCTTTCACAGGGGTCACCTAAGACCATCAGAAAACTGATATTTCCAACAGTATACAGAACCAAGACTTCTCCAGAACTGTAGTGAAACCAAGTTGAATACATGTAATACAATTACATTACTGTTGACATTTGCACATACAAAACGCAATTGCTACATTCACACAAACATATGGGGGGCGTATATACGCCCCCTATACATCACAATTGCTTCACGGCGGCATACGGTCCAGCACATGTGCCGCACTGTACCTTTCCGTAGCCCATAGGATATGTCCCATCTTCCTACGGAATACAGCGCTGCGTATTTCTATGGAGAGAGCCGGAGGTGAGCAGCGCTCATACATCGTGTGCATGTAGCCTAAATGTGATGTTAACATATGCCTTAATGATGTGTTAAAACATGGATTTAGTTAACATGTGTGTTAACATAGTAGTAATGGTTGCGTTTTGTAGACACACATGTTGACAGTATTGTAAATGCAAACAAAACGCAGAACTTAAATAAAAACTCAAACATAAAAATCCTCTGAATTCTATTCTTTCATTTAACACCGTCAAACCCAGGGCTTCAGAATCGATCAGACTCCAACTGTATATATAATATTTGCTGTAGATGCTGTTTTTAATGTTGTTTCATCTTTTTACACTGCATTTCATATTTAGGTCATAGTACTAACAGCTTTCTGGTGTCTGGATTGCCAGGGGAACCAGTATGAGATGTCAAGTAACTGTGAACCTGTTGTTGTAGATTTAACAGCACGGACCGTTTCTGTAGAAGCTTAGGCTTCCCTGGCAACATTTCTTTATTTATTCACCTGCATTCAACTTGGATGTCACAAAGGTGGGTGGTGCATGTTTGCCTTCCCTTGCTGTGTATTCCAATGTGAGCCAGGGGTGCATTCACACATGGCGTCCTAACGTGTGAGTTTTTTAAGTGTAAATGCACACAGAGGAAATGCTGTTAGCGCGAAACAGCCCATCACTCTCTCTAAAGATCAGAGCGTTTCTGGAATACTCTTTCTAATCTGCATTTTAGACTGTGAGTGCATTGTCTTTTTCTTTGCATATACATTTTGGGACTGTTGTCTGGAAATCGTGACACCCCGACCTTCCATGCAGGAATTTCCTTAGCTCTGTGTTCACACCTAGCCATCTGAATAGACTGTTTTGCTAGGAGGCAGATCAGGATAGTGCCTACACTACACCTCTTGTACACTGTTATAATCGAAACACTGGCTCACGTGTGGGATTTACATTGCGTACAACAGCTGAAGAGAGGAGATTTGCCTAATTACATTGCTGTTAACATTTGCTTTTACAAACGCAATGTTAACGTGATGTTATTGCATATGTAAATATGCAATATGTAAATGGTTGTGTGTGTAAACATTTGTTAACACATTGAGATAACATGACATTTTATTAACATCCTGTTAACAAACACACACTTAACACAACATGTTAACAGGTGTTAAGCTAACATTTGCAGTGCATATTAAAAAATACTAATGTTAAAATTGATATAATTAAGCAAGCTGGAGTAGTACACCCGCCTGGCCGCATAATGTTGTGCGCTGAAGAGGAGGAGGACGTGACCCATCCCCCCTCCATAGAGAAAAGCTTGGATATGGCCGCACACATGGGACAAGATGGAGCCGTTGCTGTCTATGGGGACGTATTTGCGGCCGCATATACTCCCCCCCCCCCCCCCAGACAGCCGTCTGAATGTACCCTTAGATGTAGCAATTGTTTTTCAAAGTTTAAATCTGACTGTACGACGTTATTGTGCAGGTAGTCCAAGACTGTTTAATCTTATTTTACACTTCCTATTTGTTGGATTATTTTCGTGTTAGAAATGTCTGCACATGGTGTCACGACTTGAACACTTTTGCCAAGATCATATGTGTTGCCTCGATAATTCATGAGACGCACTATATATTCATGAAGATAGAATCTTATTTTATTTGTTACCTGCTTTCTGGGTGATGCCATTAATGTGGATGCTACTCCTGTAGTGTAGCTGCATACAATTGGGATTAATTATATATATTTATGACAATTATGTTGTAATTTACACCAAAGATCATCGTTAAATACCTTGCACCATGTTTATCAAGGTTTGCAGCAAAATGATGTAATAGACACAAAAATCCATAAGGAATTGCATAATTCTTCTAGTTATGACTTTAATTGTTCCTCTACCCCCTCCTACCTTTTCCTTCTAGGTACAGATGTGATTTGCTCCCGTGGGAGATAATGTAAAACAAGCGACACAGAAATAATCCACAGCTGTCTCCTCTTCTACGTAAAACACAAAACGCTGCAACATGGAATCCATTCCCGTGATGCCACCCCAGCTGATGGGCAGCGCTGGTGCCCATATGACAGACACTGAGCTGCATAAACTTCTAATAAGCGAAAAGATGAGGTGTGAAAATCACAGGACCAACTATGAGACCCTGAAAGCGGAGCACTCCAGGTAAGCTCCCTACTTCTCACAATGGACAGTAGTTACCTAGTGCATGCCATGTGTACAGCAGACATCTATACTGTACAGTTAAGAGTAAATTTTTTTTTTTTGTAGACCTTTGTTCTGAATTATATCCTTTACATCCACCTTTTTTGTATGGACACAGCAGATGCCATCTAATCTTGTATTTGCAGGCTGCAGGCTGACTTCATGAGGTCTCAGAATGAATGTAAACAGCTGTCAGCAGAGAGGCAGAACATACAGGAAAAATTTCAGCTCCTGCTTACTGAATTACGAGGGGAACTCCTAGATAAAACCAGGGAAGTGGAAGAGCTGAAACTACAAGTAAGGCCTAATGCTCTGTCAGTGCCTCATCGTAATCCAGTCATCGAAACCATAAAGTGATGACGTAATGCACATTTTGTAAAGCTATAAAAGGAAAATCAAGCATGGATCAACCAGGGACGCTTGGTGAATAGTGTCTTTTGGACATTGGGGGGGGGGGGGGGGGGGGGTTTGGGGGTTAATCTGAGCCATCATGACAAAAGTAAAATTGAACCTTCTGTTAACATTTTTCTATGTTTCAAATTACTTAAAATTGTAAAGAATATCAATTAATATTGTTGGAACTATGATAAATTGCCTTATTTTAATGCCAGCAACAATTAATAAGAAATATATAATATGTACTTGTGTTAATTTCAGGCGCTGTCACCACAGAGACTAGAGTTGCTGAAAATTCAGATACAGCAAGAAGTAGAAGCTCCAATGCGGGAACATATTCGAAAACTCAATGACGTATGTTCCCCTCTGTTCTGTTTATGTGTGTGTGTGTGTGTGTGTGTGTGTATATATATATATATATATATATATATATAATATATTTTTAGGCATATGTTGATAGATATTTTCAAGGTCAGTGCCATGTTGTATTTCTGTTGATATCAGTTTCTTGATTCAAAAGGGTCCATTTGCATAAACAGGTCAGTCTTTTTTGAAGTATTTGGTCATCAGAAAATAACTAAAAGGACAGGAGGATGGAACATTTCTCTAGATCGGGCAGTTTCTCCAACTTTTTAATAACCACATCTAATATTTGCAGGAAGTTGAAAGGTACAGAGGAGAATACAACAAACTTCGATATGAAAATGGTATCCTTACATCTCAGCTTGAACACCAGAGGGAAGAACAACATCGAATGCTAGAAGAACTAACTTTCAGATTTGAAACTCAAGTAATGGTTTATTTACTATTATATCTCATTACTATGTAAAACCTACTGACCTGCTCTGATTTATATATTTATATATATATATATATATATATATATATAATATATATATTTTTTTTTTTTTTTTTTTTACTTTTGCTGAGAAATCGTTATTTTGGACATTATCTTGTCATTTACGTCGGCTCATAAGTGTCTACTGATGATATTCTCTATGTCGGTGGTCCCCAACCATCATTGCACCTGGTCGTGTCCAAAGAACAAAAGTAAATCCAAAACTATGTTTGCCTTTCCGCTCTCCCCCGAAGCAGCTCTGCGGCTGCTGTACACAGCTGTGAAATTGGCGGACATGATGTAATGACCACTTCACTCTGCCAGATTCACCCCAACACACAGCGGCCAGACAGTAGAAGACTGCTGCTGCTGCCTAGGGGGAGTGAGGAAAAGTGAGTATGTGGATTTTTTTTTTCCCAATGACCATATGGGAGAGTGCCCAATCCTTGTGGTCCCTTGGGAAAAATAGTTCTTTTTAGTTAGTTGCCATATCTATTCATCCTATATCCTGCATTCCTGACAGTCTGGAGGCATGTGTTTTTCCTCATGGTGATTATTTTTTTTTTTTTTACCTTTTGTAATTTTTACTCTTTTAGGTTACACAGCTTGAAAAAGATAAAGAAGAGCTTCATGGTCAGATAATAAGTATTGATTGCTCAAGAGATAACAAACATTTAGAAGCTCTGCTTGGGGAGAAGGTTTTGTTATGCCAAAACTTGGAAGTTTTGAAAGCTGAGGTGAAAGAGCTGCGGGCAGAGAGAGAGCATTATGGTGCACAAGCAGAAAATGTCCAGAGGATCCAAGTGCGTCAGATGAATGAGACCCAAGCTGCTCTCCGATCTCTTGAGGTTGTAGTTATTTTATTTTACAGTATTTACATATATTGCTGGAGAGCACTTATTGAAACTCATGCAGATAGCCAATAGCCTTCAGTATATCCATTATGCTTTTAACGAAGAGCTGGAAATTGGTAGAGTGTAAAAATTTTTTAGTTTTATAGAACGATTGCAGATTCATGGTGATTCCCTAATTCTGTGTTTATTCAGATTGTAGGCTGAAGAGCATTAAGTTCCTCAGAATACTATAAGAATAAAATGCTATAGATTTGCTAGATATCCTCATTTGTTTTCCTTCTATGTAGGCTGAGAAGCAGTCATTAAAACTGCAACATGAACGCTTGGAGAATGAGCTGCACACAGCCACAGAACAAAATGACCACTTAAATAAGAAACTGCACAAGGCTGAGAGAGAGGTTCATTCACTGACTAGTAAAGTAAGTATGACATCTGGATCAAATGAATAACTCCAAAACGGTTGTGTTTTAAGCCGGAGTGGACCTATGGTAGTCGCCCAATAGCTGCCCCCCTGCAAAATCAAAAGAATGGATCACTTGAGTAAGGCAGGTTAGGAGCCAGTTAAATCCCCATCTCTAAAGCCACTACATTCTAAACATTCTAAAAGGGAAGTTGTTATATTAAAGGGAAGCTGTCACCAGGAGACCCATTTCATATCCCCACAGAGCAAAGTACATAAACTGCCAAAGGGCTTTGTATAAAAAAAAAAAAAGGTTTTACAGAAAAAAATATATACTTTATAATAGCTTCCAATGGCATGTGCTCTGTGACTAGGCATTTGTCCCCTGGGAGTGGCTATAGAGGAGCAGGGGTTGTCGCTAAGTCGAGTGATGGGCGTCTTCATATAGGAGGTGTGGTTTCCCAAGGGTGGAAGGGAAACTGCTCCTCTATAGCCAATTGCAGTGGACACATGGAATTGAAAGGTACTATAGAACATCTTTTTTTTTCCTGTAAAACTTTTTTTTTTTTTTTTTTTTTTTTATAATACAAAAACTCTAGGCAGTATATGTACTATGCTCTGGGGGGGGGGGGGCTGCTAAAAATGGGTCCCCGGTGACAGGTTCCCTTTTACATACTGTATTTTATACTGTATATGTAGAGAATGCATGAATAGACATGTATCTTGGTAAGTGGATGGTGTTTCAGAACTGAAAAGAAGGTCCCTTGTCCTAACAATCATCTTTGTATTTTGCATTTGTTTTTATTAGATTGATGAGCTCAAACACTCTCAGAAAATTGAAATTGACAATATAAAATTGGAAGCCGCCAGAACAAAGAACGACTCTGAAAAAGACAAAGACCGGATTCAAAGTCAACTTAATGGTAATAAAAGTATTGAGAAGTTTTCTACATGACTTAAAGGGAATCTGCCTCCACATTTTCACAAATATAGCCAGTGACAGGTTCTGATAGACCTATTAACTAACTGCCTCCCTTCTTTTAGCTAAAAATTTGTTTCTCTTTCATCCCCATAAATCGGCTTTATCCTATATTACCTGGCATCAATGGTAAGTGTCCTGCTTGGCCGAACCATCCCATCTACTCCCCCCCCCCCCCCCCCCCATATGCCTTGTGACTCTTCTCAGCATGTCATATGACCAGAGTGACCTCATTCAAGTTCATTTTCAATATCTCCCTTATGTATGACCTCCATGGACTTCTACACCTCGTCATCCTCATTGGACTCGTATCGGATGATTTGCACATAAGTTTACAAACCTTTTTTTTTTTTTTTTTTTTTTAAACATTACAGCCATGGAAAGGAACCATTTAAGAATAAGGACAATGCTTTTTAATCATAGTTTTTATTTCGGGTGGATTAATTTGCATGGCAGGTTCACTTTAAGTTGTGATATATAAAGCACAGATACCAGCTTTTTCTTTTAGTTGTTGAATAGATTTTAATTTTACTACTAGTTTGTATGTTCATCTCAAAAAGGTTTTGAAATATACCTGCATAGATGGATATAATATTATGTTTGTGCTGTATAGATACAAACCAGGTCTGTTCAGTATGTAAGGGACAACACACACAAATGGTGAACACACATATAGATCTATTTCTAGCATAAGGATAACTGTATGTTCATGACAAGCTAATAATTTTGTGTTCCACATATCTGGACATCTCCAGTTATGGTGTTAGGGAAAGATCTGTGTGTAACGAATACAGTTTATCTAATTTTACATCGTGTGTGTGTATATATATGCAGTCCCCGGGTTACATACAAGATAGGCTCCATAGGTTTGTTCTTAAGTTGAATTTGTATGTAAGTCGGAACTATATATTTTATAAGTGTAGTTCCAGACAAATTTTTTAATTTTTTTTTGTCCCAGTGACAACCTGGAGTTTCAGAATTTTTTGCGGTAATGGGATCAAGGATTATCAATAAAGCTTCATTACAGACACTTTACAGCTGATCATTGCAGTCTGACTATAGTAAAGCATCCAGAGAGCTTCACAGAGGTCATAGTGGGCAGAGGGGTCCATCTGTAGGGGACTAATATAATATATAATATATATATATATATATATATATATATATATATATATATATACCCTGTTTCCCCTAAAATGAGACATCCCCCGAAAGTAAGACCTAGTACAATTTTGTTCAGGCTTAGAAATATAAGGCCTCCCCTGAAAATAAGACCTAGCGGCCGCCATAGCAGCAGCTCCCCCCGCGCCATACATTAGTATATGGAAATCTTTTATATGCTGCAGAAGGTTGTGACATGGAGAAGAATTCATGGAAGTAAATCACTGGTTGTTGTGCTGCAAACGTGATACCAGCAGCTACCAGGATAAGAAGGGTCATTTATGGAAAGTTCTTTTACTAAACATTAGAGATTGGGGCCAATGATACCAATAAAACAAGACATACTGCATGAAATTCAGAGTTTGGAGAGTCATAAAGAAGTTAGAGAAGTTGATTTTTTGTTCAACGATAAATGTAAATTCTTGTTCATAGAAAAATAAGACATCCCTTGAAAATAAGACCTAGTGCCTCTTTAGAAGCAAAAATTAATATAAGACACTGTCTTATTTTCGGGGAAACAGGGTATATATATTTTTTAAAGTTATTTGCATACGTTTGTCTAATAGAAGCAGCTTATTTTTGTTGGTATTGAGAATCATGATACAGGCGGTCCCCTACTTAAGAACACTCGACTTACATACGACCCCTAGTTACAAACGGACCTCTGGATATTGCTAATTTATTGTACTTTAGTCCTAAGCTACAATGATCAGCTATATGTTATTAAATGTGTCTGTAATGAAGCTTTAGTGTTAATATTGGTTCTTATGACAACCCAACATTTTTAAAATCCAATTGTCACAGAGACCAAAAAAGTTCTGGCTGGGATTACAATGATAAAATATACAGTTCCGACTTGCATACAAATTCAACTTAAGAACAAACCTACAGACCCTATCTTGTATGTAACCTGGGGACTGCCTGTACTACACTTGGGATTGTTATCATATTTGCTACTCTAGTTCTGAATCATAATAAATGTCTTGATGGTTTGGCTCCTAAGAACTTGAGACTGAAAATGGAATTCTAAAAGCATCAATGGAACAACAGAAAGAGTTACTGGCTGAAAAGGAGCGGGAGTTAATACGTAAAGTTCAGGCAGTTAAAGAAGTAGGATTTCAACAAATAGCCACAATGCAAGAAGAAAGGTGGGTTGTATGTGTATGTTTTTTTTAAATGATTTTACTGCATCTTATTTTTGTGGCTTTTTTTTTTTTTTTTTTACTCTTGCTCATGTTTGATGTTGATTTTTCCCTGAAAGGCTTGAAATGGAAAACAGAATAGCTGAACTTGAAAAGTACAAAGAAGATCAAGAGCAACAGAAACACTCTGAAATCAGTCAGCTGGAAGAAAAACTGCGTATTGCACAGTCCGCAGAGGAGTCTACTAGAAGAGAACTACTGAGTTCAAGGTTAGTTTGCTTTAATGTGTGGGACTGTAGAGTTCAAGCCTAAAAGTCTAGAAATCAAAGGCTACTGCTTTAGGGAACAGTTATAAAGCCTCTGTCGATGCAGCTGAAGGAGTCTTCCATATATGTCCCATTCTTATCTCACAGTAATTTAATCCTTTCAACTAAAATTACCCTTTCCCCCCCCCCCTTTATTATCAAATCCAGGAGGAAATCATGTGTGGTTTAATTTTTTTTTTTTAAATATAAAAGAACTAGACATGTGCTAGAGTAGATTAGCATTGCCCTTGCGCAAGGATGACACGCAAATTCGTGAAGCGTTCCATATTTTTACTGGGTTAATGAAAAAGAATTGCCAAATGCGGAACATCACTTCCGACATCACTTGGCTGTAGCCAGTTTATGCTCGTACACAACCTCAGCCTGACTAGGCAGGTATGGCAGGCAGCGGCAAAGATAACTGCATTTACTGATATTATAGCAGAGATACCATTATGGAACAACCCCTCCCTACCACACTTGCAAACGCTGGAGGGGGATCCCTATGGGAAAATGAGGGAGTGCAAACTCTTGCAGATGTATATGAAGCGACCGTTTTAATTCTTTCCAGCAATTACAACAGAAATTTGAGCTAGAAACGACATTCTTTTACAGATTCCTACAGCTGCGACACGCTTTGGAGATGCAGTTTCCATCCCCCAAGCCACTTATCTTCTCATATCCTCTATAGGCATTTGCAGGACACAAGGCCCCAGGGGCTTGATCTTGGCAATATACACCCACCTCACCCACATGAAAGAGCTAGGCAGATAGGACATGTATCCCATCCCTTAAGGAAGAGTCTAAAGAAGACTTGCTTGCTGCACACACCAAGGTATCCTCATCAGAAAATAATAGGATGCTCGAACTATACTGCACCCACCAGACCTACTTGACTCTGGTCCGACTGGCAAGAACGGGCCGGACCCCCACGACCGCCTGCCTACGCTGCAGGGAAATGGGAGCGGACTTCTGGCATATGTGCTGGACCTGCCCTCTCATACAAGGGTTCTGGAAAGATGTAGTTAACTTTCTATCCACATTGATACATATCCCAATACTTTTGGCACCTGAGGGGAGCCTTTTGGTCCTACTCTCTGAAGAGCATTGGTCTCTTTACCAAATCATATATTCCTACGGGAAACCTTATTTATGGCCTGTAAGTGCATAGTCCTTAGGTGGTACGACCCCAACACTCCCAATCTGTCTTTGTGGAAGTCCTTAATCAACCAGATATTGCCTTCCGAGAAACTGGTGTACAAAGACAGGAAGCGCACAGATAAATTTGAGTAGATACGGGGAACCTGGTGTGAATCTAGAGATGCCAATTACTCAGATGATTTGGACCGGAAACACATGACCAGACCTCTTCCACCTAAAATGACTCCTATACATAATACAGGCGGTCCCCTACTTAAGGACACCCGACTTACAGACGACCCATAGTTAAAGACGGACCCCTCTACCCACTGTAACCTCTGGTGAAGCTCTCTGGATGCTTTAGTATAGTCCCCGACTGTAATGATCAGCTGTAAGGTGTCTGTAGTGAAGTTTTATTAATAATCCTTTGTGCAATTACAGAAAAAAACTTGGAAACTCCAATTGTCACTGGAGCAAAAAAATTTTTTTGCCTGGATCTACCATTATAAAATATACAGTTTCGACTTGCACCCAAATTCAACTTAAGAACAAACCTACGGACCCTATCTTGTATGTAACTGCCTGTATTGAGACTGTTTTATAAAGAAAATCGGAGAACCAGACTCAAGTAACCGATTAGCCAACCTAATTGAGACCACAAGGGTGAGAAACATGGGGAGATAATTCAACTAGTGTCCAGTTTTTCTAAAGTTAAAAAACCTGTAGACGGAACTGAGTTGTGGTTCTGATTCTATAGTTACCCTTTCCCAGATGATTTTTGTACATCTTCTGAAGCCAATACAGAACATGCAAAAACTGGACACCATTCTTTGTATTCTGGATAGAGCACCTTTATTGACAATAATACAGTTGTATGTCATAAAACAATGTGTCATGCTCTGACTGCATATAGACTGTTGCACAATGTTTGCTTTTTCTACAATGTATGAACTATATGTGCTATTCTTGAGTGTTAACAAAACCAGTCTAAAAAAAAAAAAAGAACTGGACATAAAATAGCAGACTTCAGTACCATGTTGTAAAAAAGACAGTAAGTAAACATATGGACAATTTCCAGCATCAATAACACATGTGAAGCAGGTGACATGTTAAGTTGCATGCTCCTCTTTCATCAAAGAGGATAAGTGTACTGTAGGCACAACTACACACCTATATACGCACCCACATGACTACACTAGTACAAGACAACATCAACAACAACAAACATACCCTCCTCAGCATACCTTAAGACATAGGGGGAGATACAGAGGTCGCACTAACATTTTTCCAGAAGGGTAATAATACTCCTCTCACAATTTTTGAGGAGTATTTTTAACCGAGGAGGAGTGTGAAATTTTCATTAATAAATATATAACTCCCAGGCGTATATATAGTGTTAAGGGACATCTAATAATACAAGGAAAAAGTTACAGCTCCTGTTTTCTGTGCTTAAAAGGGGTTTTCTCACAAATTCAAGTTAGGCCCTATCCAATTTGAATTCTTGGGTCCAATTTGAATTCTTGTGAAAACCCCTTTAGGGCTCATTCACACGATGCATTGCGTCACGTTTTTGGGTTTTAGCAAATGCAATGGAAACCCAATGTTACTTCAACTTGTGATCAAGTTTAAAGCCTTTGGAATGTGTCAAAACCGCAACGCATCGTGTGAATGCACCCTCAAATAGCAAGTATGTATTAAACAAGTAGTGTACAACATTTTTGTGGTGTCTTCACACATGGCGTTTTCAAACACATCAGAACAGCTGAGAAGAGGAGATTTGC